>NC_135237.1:55586714-55854214 GCF_051348905.1 Ranitomeya variabilis | reverse complement strand
TGTTACTTTACAATGTGTGCAATTATGTGATCTTGCTGTTGTCTTTTCCTTTTAAAATGCTATAAATTGTAATATATACCATATTATCGAATTTTATCTAGTTACATTATTCATTATTGCCATACAGCTTTGGGGGTCCCAGGTTCAAATTCTGCCCCCACTTGCAGAGAGAGGCGGCCAGAGAAACTGACATTAGCATTTTTCTACTCTAGACCCCACGGATGTTAAGCTAAAGCCATTATGTCCTATAGACCGTGATTGGAGTGGAGGTACTAATGCTGGACCATTGTTTTATTGAAGTGAGACGCTCTAGAGCCCCCATCTCTGATCTGTCAGGGTCCCAGCTGTCTGCCAGCCATCAGCACGTTTGTCTTGTGGATAGGTGATTGCTTCCATGTATGATACAACCCTTTACAGGGAGCCTGACCGGGAGATGACGGTCCTGAACGACAGCAGCATGAATCAGTCAGACTCCGTTATTGAAGTCTTGGCTATTGGACCCCAATACCCTGCTTCCATTTTGAAAAAAAATATACTATTAACACCTGGCTAGGGAAGATACGTCTCTGATGACTAGTCCAAGAGAGACCGGTCCTGGCGGCTCCTCCTCGCCCACGGCCCGTGATTGATGAGAGAGAACCTGCAGTCAAGGGCAGCAGGGTGGGGAGAAGACACCGGGCATCGGCCTAGGACAAGTCATCCTGGTTACATCGTTTCCAGTCGGCTGATAATTTTTGCCAGGGGTTGTACTGTGGCATTCCACAGAAAACATATTTATGGAATCACCGGCCTTGGAGGATGTTCATTCAGTTGTTTAAGGCCGGCGTCACACTTGGCGTAAGACAATACGCCACGTATTATACGTCCGTACTACGGCCGTAATACGGAGAAATGTTCCCAAAATATTGATCCGTAGTCAGGGTGTGTCAGCGTATTTTGCGCATGGCATCCTCCGTATGTAATCCGTATGGCATCCGTACTGCGAGATTTTCGCGCAGGCTTGCAAAACCGACATCTAATGGATTTATGTGCTCAAATCTTCGGGAAAACATATATACAGTATATATATATATATATATATATGTCATTGTGACACATATATATATATATTCTGTATTTAGATTTCATTCAGTGCGATATCTGTGAACAGCCGGTAATTCAATTGCCGGCTTTTCATTTCTCCTGCACAAACCCGACAGGATATGAGACATGGTTTACATACAGTAAACCATCTCATATCCCCTTTTTTTTTGCATATTGCACACTACTAATGTTAGTAGTGTGTATGTGCAAAATTTCAGCGCTGTAGCTGCTAAAATAAAGGGTTAAATGGCGGAAAAAATTGGCGTGGGCTCCCGCGCAATTTTCTCCGCCAGAATGGTAAAGCCAGTGACTGAGGGCAGATATTAATAGCCAGGAGAGGGTCCATGGTTATTGCCCCCCCTGGCTACAAACATCTGCCCCCAGCCACCCCAGAAAAGGCACATCTGGAAGATGCGCCTATTCTGGCACTTGGCCACTCTCTTCCCACTCCCTGTAGCGGTGGGATATGGGGTAATGAAGGGTTAATGCCACCTTGCTATTGTAAGGTGACATTAAGCCAGATTAATAATGGAGAGGCGTCAATTATGTCACCTATCCATTATTAATCCAATTGTTTGAAAGGGTTAAAAAACACACACACACACACACACGATTAAAAAGTATTTTAATGAAATAAACACAGCGGTTGTTTTAATAATTTATTGCTCTCTCAATCCATTTGCAGGCCCTCACTTGGCAAAATAATAAACGCACAAGATACATACCCTCAGCTGAACCGTCACGTCCCACGATGTAATCCATCTGAAGGGGTTAAAATAATTTACAAGCAGGAGCCCTGCTAATGCAGCGGTGTGCTCGTGCTTGTAATTCCCCGGCGAATGAAGGAAATGTAGGTCATTGACCTACATTTCCTTCAGTCGCGGTGATGCGCCCCCTGGTGGATGTCCTCATATGACCTGGAGCGTGGGAAAAAGTTCCCAGGCTGCAGTTCATGAGAACATCCAGCAGGGGCGCATCACCGCGACTCAATGTAAGTACAGATCCAGCTTTCCTTTCAGCACCCGGGGGATTACAGACACGAGCGAGTGGTTTATCGCAGCTCGTGTCTGTAATATTAGTTAACCCCTTCAGATGGATTACCTCGTGGGACGTGACAGTTCATCTGAGGGTATGTATATTGTGTGTTTATTATTTTGCCAAGCGAGGATCTGCAAATGGATTGAGAGAGCAATAAATTATTAAAACAACCGCTGTGTTTATTTCATTAAAATACTTTTAAATCGTGTGTGTGTGTTTTTTATCCCTTTCAAACAATTGGATTAATAATGGATAGGTGACATAATTGACGCCTCTCCATTATTAATCTGGCTTAATGTCACCTTACAATAGCAAGGTGGCATTAACCCTTCATTACCCCATATCCCACCGCTACACGGGAGTGGGAAGAGAGTGGCCAAGTGCCAGAATAGGCGCATCTTCCAGATGTGCCTTTTCTGGGGTGGCTGGGGGCAGATGTTTGTAGCCAGGGGGGGGGCAATAACCATGGACCCTCTCCTGGCTATTAATATCTGCCCTCAGTCACTGGCTTTACCATTCTGGCGGAGAAAATTGCGCGGGAGCCCACGCCAATTTTTTCTGCCATTTAACCCTTTATTTCAGCAGCTACAGCGCTGAAATTTTGCACATACACACTACTAACATTAGTAGTGTGGAATATGCAAAAAAAAAGGGGGATATGAGATGGTTTACTGTATGTAAACTGTGTCTCATATCATGTCGGGTTTGTGCAGGAGAAATGAGAAGCCGGCAATTGAATTACCGACTTTTCACTAACACCGCTGCGTATTTCTCGCAAGTCACACTGCTGGTCCTTGTGGAATCCGTATTTTTCTCGCACCCATAGACTTTCATTGGCGAATTTTTTGCGCAATACGCTGACAAACGCAGCATGCTGCGATTTTGTACGGCCGTAGAAAGCCGTATAATACTGAACCGTAATATACGGCTAATAGGAGCAGCCCCATTGAGAATAATTGTGCCATTTATTTTGCGAGTTTTACGGACGTAATTTCTGCGCTCTTATGTCCGTAAAACTCGCCAGTGTGACGCCGGCCTAATTGTGTAGAAAAAAAGCAGATCACAGACATGGCACAAAACTGAAGTCATTTCAAATGGCAATTTTCTGGCTTTAAGAAACACTAAAAGAAATCAAGAACAAAAAATGTGGTAGTCAGTAATGGTTACTTTTTGTAACCAAGCAGAGGGGAAAAATTATGGAATCACTCAATTCTGAGGAAAAAATTATGGAATCACCCTGTAAATTTTCATTCCCAAAAATAACACTTGCATCAAATTAGATCTGCTCGTTAGTCTGCACCTAAAAAGGAGTGATCACACCTTAGAGAGCTGTTGCACCAAGTGGACTGACATGAATCATGGCTCCAACACGAGAGATGTCAATTGAAACAAAGGAGAGGATTATCAAACTCTTCAGGCTGCTCCCTGTGACGGCTGCTATCGCGCAGGTGGCTCCCTGTGACAGTCGCTATTGCGCAGGTGGCTCCCTGTGATGGCCGCTATTGCGCAGGTGGCTCCCTGTGATGGCCGCTATCGCGCAGGTGGCTCCCCGTGACGGCCGCTGTCGCGCAGGTGGCTCCCTGTGACAGTCGCTATTGCGCAGGTGGCTCCCTGTGATGGCCGCTATTGCGCAGGTGGCTCCCTGTGATGGCCGCTATCGCGCAGGTGGCTCCCCGTGACGGCCGCTGTCGCGCAGGTGGCTCCCTGTGACAGTCGCTATTGCGCAGGTGGCTCCCTGTGATGGCTGCTATCGCGCATGTGGCTCCCTGTGATGGCCGCTATCGCGCAGATGGCTCCCTGTGAAGGCTGCTATCGCGCAGGCTGCTCCCCGTGACGGCCGCTGTCGCGCAGGCTGCTCCCCGTGACGGCCGCTGTCGCGCAGGCTGCTCCCCGTGACGGCCGCTGTCGCGCAGGCTGCTCCCCGTGACGGCCGCTGTCGCGCAGGCTGCTCCCCGTGACGGCCGCTGTCGCGCAGGCTGCTCCCCGTGACGGCCGCTGTCGCGCAGGTGGCTCCCCGTGACGGCCGCTGTCACGCAGGTTGCTCCCCGTGACGGCCGCTGTCGCGCAGGTTGCTCCCCGTGACGGCCGCTGATGCGCAGGCTGCTCCCTGTGATGGCCGCTGTCGCGCAGGCTGCTCCCCGTGACGGCCGCTGTCGCGCAGGCTGCTCCCCGTGACGGCCGCTGTCGCGCAGGCTGCTCCCCGTGACGGCCGCTGTCGCGCAGGCTGCTCCCCGTGACGGCCGCTGTCGCGCAGGCTGCTCCCCGTGACGGCTGCTGTCGCGCAGGCTGCTCCCCGTGACGGCCGCTGTCGCGCAGGCTGCTCCCCGTGACGGCTGCTGTCGCGCAGGCTGCTCCCCGTGACGGCCGCTGTCGCGCAGGCTGCTCCCTGTGATGGCCGCTATCGCGCAGGTGGCTCCCCGTGACGGCCGCTATTGTGCAGGCTGCTCACCATTCTAGTCTGATAAATTAAATGTTCTGTTGTAGGCCTCTAACATAACAATTTTGCACACTTTTTTTCTTTTCTTTTTGTTCCTTTTAAACCCTTTTTAAATTGTTAAAAAAAAAAATTGCCCGTTTGCTTGGAATCCAGCTGTTTTTTTTCTTTTCTTTAGCAGTGTAACATTGTTCTCTACAGACAAGCAGCATATTATTTTTACTTTGATTTCTATGACGCCGAAAATCTTACATGGTGCTAGAATGCAATTGTTATAATCTGCATCCATTGTTTCTTTGATTTGGACGGACCAAAAATTATTTATTTTTTCCTCCTTTTGACTTCAAAGGTTTTACTTTCGCTTTTGTGACAGGCTAGGAATGTTTTCCAAAGTGTGTAGTTATTTCTACTACCACTAGATGGAGACATAAGCTTGATATGTTCCTTGGTGATTTATTTTTGATCCGTATTATGCCGCCAACTTATCACCTGCTTAATGGTGACGTGATGGTCTTATTAGAAAACATTTATAACCATTTTCTATAGCGCCAACATATTCCGCAGCAGTTTCCATTTTAGAGGGGACTTGTACAGACAATAAAGGACATTACAGAATAACAATAATCACACAAATTGACCGATACCAGGAGGAATGAGGGTCCTGCTCGCAGGCTGACAATCTGTCACATTTGTGTACTTACATGACAGGTTGGATGTCCATGTTATTGTTGTTACACAGTTATAGAATTTCTCTTCCATCTTGTGGGACGGACCCATCCTGCTACCAAAATAGTGTTCAGTAGCGTTCAGTAAACTAAACTTTCTTCCAATAAAAATTGTACAAGCGAATATAAGAAACTTTGTAATATGTTATCAGGGTAGAATACTATTTCTCACTCCTCTATAATTTCTTTTGAAAAACTTCTAAAATCAATCATGATAAAAAGAAAATAAATTACTTACTAAGGAAACAGATTACAGCTTCTTTCTCAAGTCTATTGAAAGGGAAGGAGGAGCAGAGTGAGAAGTAGACTGAATAATAAAGACACAGAGATCCATTCTGCTGCTTTTTTTTGTAAATGTTTCTTAACCCAGCTCTGGAGTCACAGCTACACTGCTCAGTACTGCTGTATAATGTCCTCTATGTTGCTGCTGTGATTTTATACACGTGATCCATAGAGACAACTGTAAATTGGAGCCTGCAGAGACTAAACCATTGCTTTTCTACAGGCCATAATATCAAAATGGTAGACCAAATTGTCCTGTCTGTTATGAGCAGAGCAACAAGAGCTTTTCTACAGGCCATAATATCAAAATGGTAGACCAAATTGTCCTATCTGTTATGAGCAGAGCAACAAGAGAAGTAGAAGGAATGATCTAGGCACAGAAATCAATTCTACTGTTTTTTTTTTTCCCGTAATTTGTCAACTTAGCTCTGGATTCACAGCTACACTGTTCAGTACTGCTGTGTAATGTACTCCATGCTGCTGCCGTTTTTATACATGTAATACATACAGAGATTTTTAAATTGGAGCCTGCGGAGACTAAACAATAGCTTTTCTTCAGGCCAAAATATCAAAATGGTAGAGCAAATTACAATATTCTGTTACGGAGCGTGCAGCCTTTATCACCTTGTTTTTTTTTTCAGCACTGTTCCACTTTTTTTTTATGCACATGATTCTTTATAAACCACTAACTGAGATTTTACCTGGAAAGCATTCATTTCTAACCATCGTATAATTACAGCTACCGAGGTGAACAGCGTTGTCTCCATTAACCAGAGCTTGAAGTGGGTATTCCCAGTATGGAGTAGGTGGTGACCTCAGACGTAGACTTCTCTTCTGTACAGAGTGTAGGAGGATGCTGTGGTTACAGAACTATTCTTCCAGGAAAGATCGTGCAGGGTAGTGATTTTTGGCCTGTGTGGAGGCACAGGCTGTACTCTATAGTCACTGAGGAATGAGGAGAGAGGCGATGAGGTGACTGCCTCCCACTGGATTACGTAAAATGTGACGCAGGTCTTGCCCGTATACTGCCGATCTCGCCCCGCCGCCGCCCATGCTGTAAATCTTCATATGCCGCTGCAGGGTTAGAACAGCTGTTTGGCACAGAGGGGTATTTAGCTTGGCAATTAAGGTAATAATCACTGAAGTGTTCGTTAGAGAACTCAACAATGCGTGAACTCTTAAGGAGTCAAATATAAAGGAGAATTTGCATTTAACGATTTGACGTGCTGTACTATAAAAATTCCATGCTACACATTGTAGCGGTCGGTGATATGGACCTGAGGACCCCCGAGTGTTTCCTAATGTCTTTTGAATAATGCTACCAATGCGCTATGTAGGGATCATCCAGTAGGACATCTCCATTTATGCAGGTCAGTCGATTTGTACATTGGCGTAGATTAATGTTAGAAATATGAATTGGACTTAAATGCATTTTTTTCTTCTTACTCAACCATGTGCCGCCATATGGTGCAATGTGCAGCACTTTGTATTGTAGAACGACTGTATGAATCTGACAGGAAATATCCCTGTATTCCTTCTTATCAGTCAGGCCCCGCAGGTTTCAGTGGCGTTTCCATTACTGCTTCGGACAATTAAAGAAATTGTCCTATTTCAGCTTCTATTACTCAGAAACATACAGTATAAAGTAAGAAATTAAGATTTTACGTACCCCCAATCCCTCCCCAGGCCCTGCAATGACTTTCCAATGCTGCTACAGTCTTTGTTGATCAGCTGCATCAGTGACATCACATCTAGAGCGATAGTGACCGCTGCAGCCAATCACAGGGCTCAGCGGCTTTGCTAATTATACAAAGCTCAAGTCACTGAGCACAGTGATTGATGTCACCCCCCCCAGCCGATCAACAAAAACCAGAGCAGTAGCCAAGTACTGGACCCCAGGAGGATGAGTAAAAGCTCAGTTTGTAGTTTTCTGTGTCTGTGAAGTAATACAAGTTGAGAGGACAACCCCTTTAAGGTTGTGTGGGAACTACACGAGGGCAATCCCAGGTGTTTAAAGGGGTTTTAAAGGATTGCAATAAATGTTTCCCTAGCCTTGGAATAGGCCATCACTATCAGATTGGCGCCGCCACCCTCTTGGGAGCGCACCGCCACCCTCTTGGGAGCGCACCGCCATCCTCTTGGGAGCGCACCGCCACCCTCTTGGGAGCATACCACCTCCCTCTTGGGAGCGCTGTTTTGCTCCTGCTCTGTTTGTGTCCTGCTTGATACTTGGTTGTAGTATTGCCTCACTTATGAGTCAATTTTGCATTACCTCTTATAATTGCTGACAGGTAAGAAAGCGTGCAGGGATATGGAGCAATGTAAATGTTGGCGAGTGCTCATTGTGAGCCTAGCCACTTCTTCAAAGAGCTGAACAATGGGGGTGCAAATAATCAGACCGCCTCTATCTGATATTTATGGACTGTCCTAAGGATAGAGCCACCCAGAAACCCCCTTGAATTATATCACTTATCACCCGTGTTGCGGATTTCGGCTCTGTTACTTTGGAAGTTGTTTTAACGTCAAACATTCATTATTCGGAGCATTTAAAAATTATTATTATTCCAAACTGCTTTCTTCAATCGCCCTAGTGGATATAGAGCATTTGGAAACGAGCATCTGCTGGTGCAATTCATGATTTAATCTGACTTGTCTAAAATTTGGCAATATCACTAGATTTAATGGAGAACGTGTCCAATAAGAAACGCATAAAGTTGTGTACAAGTCCTAGAAATGAGCCGGGGGGATGTTGGGGGGCCCACTGAGCATTTGTGAAGTGATTGATTGACGATCACCCACAAAATATTGGCAAGGGCAGTAACTGATTAGTTGTCTGTGCCTTGTCCAGCGCAGAATGTGTACATAATAAAGTCCCATCGTTTGTTTCTCCTCCCCGTCGTGCGCCATAGGGTTCTCCTTACTCACTCGCCAGTTCCGGAGCGGCGTCCGAGCTCACCATAGGACTTGTGTTTGTTGCTTGAGGGTCAGCAGGATTTATAAAGCTACAACCAGTATGCTGCACAAATGGCAACAGCTTGACTGCTTCTTTTCCTCTCTCCAGCACAGTTCTCAATGATTTATGTGCGTCTGTCTTGTTGCTGCATGTTTATATGAAGCAGGCACACGTGCTCAGTCTCGGGGCTCGTGCAATTTTCATGGAGCATCTGTTCTCCAAACCAAGAGCGTTAACAAGGCCCCGTAATACGGCCTAGCAGGCAGTACAGCGGGGAGCTACCTGGGTCATCCTCCTCGCTCATCGAATAGATTTGCTCTCCTCTCACATACGGTTAACTTGTCTCCCCATTGTCGCGGTGTGCACAATTAATGAGCGGAGCGAGGCCTGCATGATTTCCAGCCAGGAGTAGGACATCGTCACCAGATGTATAATTGTTATCATTAGGAAACATTTGGAAATACCTTTGGAGGAGCAGTTGGAATACAGACCGCTTCACTTCCCCGGGAGATTCAGCAGAAGGAGGCTCCGAAACTCCAGTCATTAGCGCTATGTTTGCTGTTCTTATATTCTTGTGTTTTTTTTTTTTTTTTTTCCCCAAGCTGTTTTATTCATTTTTTTTTTTTTAAACTACCGGTATTACCGTAGTTTTTTTTTTTTTTTTTATTGGTAGAAAACAAATTCACATTGCTTCCCTTTTGTATCCCATGGGTGGAGGGCGGGTTAATCGAACAGCTGGCTAGAAAGTTGTAACATGGCACAAATCCGCGCCGTGCATAATTCCGCTGCAAAATCTCCATCTATTAATTGTTGAAATGCAGCACTGTAAATTTCAACCTCTCGATAAGTAAATTGTCTCTTCAGAGGAGGACGAGGACTACAATTCTAGGAGGAATAAGTTGTGCTAGAATTCTAGTCTTCTTCCTCTTGGAAGAGACAATTGCATATTTAATTTCCATTGGAGTATGCATGGCTTCTAAGTCTCCTCACTCTGACCTGCCAGGCTTGATTTGTCACGTTCCCACGAGGGAAAATGTTACCCCATGGAACCCATGATATGGAAAGGGGTGAAGACATTTAGTAACATATATTACCCATTGGCTCCCATGTTATGTCTCTGTGTGACGGTGTAGTAGAATGTTATATATGCAGTTAGGGATACAGCTGCTGGCAGGTTTTCTACCAGTGGTAAGATATTTATTTTTTTAAATTATTTTTAGAGATCCGATATGTAAATGATGAGAAATCTAGTGTAAAAACCACATTTAAATTATGCTGGAAGTGCAGTGGGGGTGTGGCAGTGCACGCAAGCTGATTTTTATTTTTTGTCATTGGCACCTCCCCCATTGCATTTAAAGCCTTATTTGCATATGTTTTCTATGCTGGATTATTCCTTACTGGCACATTAGATCTCTGCATTACAGATGAATCGCCTACACAGCCATACCTCTGCCATATGTAAAACTGTGCTGACAGGTGGCGCCTTTCCTGGCTATATGTCTAATGAACGCCTCTGACGATTGCCATACACTGGCATCCTTTGCCTATAGAACTACTCGCTATTCCACACCGCAAAAAAGCCGACCACAAACCCTGATCTGTGCCCCTAAACGGAGGCCAAGTTTGGTATATATATATGTGTCTATAGCGTTCCCTGGACGTATGCATACAGTATGAAGCCTTGGGGCTTGCTCAGAGCTCACTGACCTTTCTTGTACACAGGAAATTATATGAATCTTTTGGGTCCGATGATTATTTTTGAGTGTCAAATGGGGGAAAAAAAATTTTTTCTCCAGTCTTTCCTATCAAACTGTGAAAACCTGGCTGCACATGGATGGCATCTGAGTGCTCCCTGACTTATTTTGCTTTTTCTCAGACGCAATTTGATCTGTGACTCAGATGGAAATCGGGCATGTCTGTGTTTTGGGTGCAGACCACTTAGTCCCCAAAAATATGTGGATGTGTGAACATGTCCATAGACTGATAGGTACTATCATAAAAATCACTAATAAAGCTTGTCTGTGAACATGTGAATGAGGGCTGATTCTTGCCAAACTTTTACTTTTCATTTCTGGTTTTCCATTGTTCATCACCTCCATGTCTGGATGAAGCAGATATTTGTGGATAATGATGTCTCGTAATTAGTGATGAGCGAGCGTGCCCGGATCAGGTGTTATCTGAGCATGCTCGGGTGCTAACCAGGGAAAAATATGTTTGAGTCCCCGTGGGATTGTCTGTGTGTTAGGTAATCCCTGCATGTGTTGCGGCTGTCGTACAGGCACGAGACATGCAGCCGCGGGGACTCGAACATCATTTTAGTGCACAGCAAAGATAATGTGTTAGTATCCGAGCATGCTCAGATAATACCTGATCCGAGCATGCTTTGTCATCACTACTAGTAATAATGGCGTCTTCTTTACTACTTGGCACCTTCTCCCTCCCGATCCCTATTAACAAGGCGCTGAAGCTGATGAGCTTTCCACCGAGGGCTCTCATCCCACTTGTAGAGATAAAAATAAAACTGAATCCGGAATCCAGCCCTGTTTATTGCACTTCATCATATACGGAGATATGACTCAAGTGTTTTGTATGTTTCCTACGCTGAGATATTACCATAACCCCAGGGGTAGACGTGCAGGGGAGGTCTCGGCTTTAGATGCCAGTTCCTTTCTTCTATCTACCTTTTTTTTTTCAGGAACTTTTTGATACATTTTCATTATTAATCTTCCATATTGTTCCAGAACTTGTAAGCCTGCATGCTGGCCCCCACCATGTTCTATTACTTCTATAATGGCTGAGGAGCAGAAGATCTGTGCCATACACCATTGGGCATGTTCACACTTTCAGTATTTGCAACGGAAAAATCTGCTGAAAATCTGTTGCAAATACCGATGTGTCGGCAGGAAAAACTTAATAGAAAATCCCTGTGAATACTTTTCTGCCCAATGATGACAGTATTCTAGGAGTGATACCTTTATTGGCTAACCAGAAAATAATATGTTTGCAAGCTTTCAGAGCACAGTGGCTCCTTCTTCAGGCAAGATTACAAAAAAAAAAAAAAAAAAGAAGCAGATAAAGGTGTGCAAGGAAAAATAAGCCAAGTGTGCGCGAGACTAAAATGACAAAGCTGCAATGACCAAATTACTTAAGGTTTTTTTTTTTAAATACCTTTTTTTCATAAGTTCCAGCAGAGTGTCATAGTTGGCTTCATAAGTTTTCCTTTCATGAGGGAAAAAAGAAAAACGTTCTCCAGCCTCTCCTGTTTGTCAGTCCATGAAAAACGTGCAGCACTGTAGATGGCATCCATGTGTTGTCTTGATTTATTTTTTCCATAGACTTGCATTGCCGACTTTGAACCAACAGTCTGATCGATATTTGGACATGTCTGCGCAATATTGTGTAGACCGCTCTGCCCAGTGGAAAAAAAATTAGATATATCCACAGCCTCATAGACTGTCAAAGGTACAAGTCCGATCTGTGAAAAACTGACGTCTGAACGAGTCCTTAGAGGGAAGCTGATACCAAGTTTTACTACTAGTACCATGATGTAGGGGCTGAGAACTTGACTGCAGCAAAGTGACATTACTAGGCTGTTTGTTTGGTTTATTTTAATCAATAAAATCAGTATTTTATGAGCAGGAGATTATCACTAGAGGAAGCTGCTTCGTGCCTTCTAGTCCAACCTGCCCCCATCACTCACTATATGGTGTACACAGAAAACGGCCAATCAGTGGGGTGGGCGGGGTTATACAGGGCTCAGCATTCAGAGCTCTGCTAGATCTGCAGCAGAGCACACTGTGATGGTATCAAACTGCTGCACCCAGTAACCTAAGGGTATGTTTCCACAGTCAGGAAACGCTGCTTTTTTGACGCTGCGCAGAGCTGCAGCGTCAAAAAAGCAGCGTCCAGATGTTCCAGCATAGTGGAGGGGATTTTATGAAATCCCGTCTCCACTATGCGTGGAAACCCGCACGCGGCGGCCCTGCGACTCCGGACATGCTGCGCGTCTTTTCAGATCGCAGCATGTCCGTACACCTTGCGGGGACGCAGCGTCCCCGCAAGGCATATCACAGGGCGCTATGGGAGAGAGCGATCATCCCGGATGTGAAGAGTTACACATCCGGCATGATCGCGTCCCAGAAAGGGGGCGGGGCTTAGCGCCGAGCGGCTTCGCCGCTGCGGCGATACCGTCGGCCGTACGGAACGTGGAGACATAGCCTCAGTGACACATCACCGGAATCAGTGTCTCTGGACCTAACTCATGCTGCTGTCAGATCTCATGGCCAAAAACCTGCTGACAGCTTCCCTTTAAACATGCACGTCTGCAATAACCCAGACCGGCTCTGATTCATTCTCCCTTGGTTTGGGCACCATGAATATATTGACAATTTCTCTTTTAGATGTGAATATGTGGGTGCTACTTTTTGGTGCCCAGGATATGGAAATAATATGGGATCAGTATTGTGTGCTTCTTATAGTTTTTGGGAAAGCGGATAACAAATAGTTTGGTTGTTATAAAACATGAGCAGCTTAACCGTTCAGGACTCTAGAAAAGCTGAGTAACCTCAATGTGGACGCTGTAGTACACAAAGGTGTGCACCAACGTATCAGGAAATTATTAGCAACCAGCTTCATATCATAAAACTATAGGCAGGACGCTGGGCGAGGGCTGACGTCACCTGGATCATCGGTCGGTGGTTCCTGCCACCATCGGCGGCTCCTTCTGCCAGACTCCCGGGCTCCAATCCTCAGCATTACGCTCCTTGCTGTCACCACGAAGCTTCACCTTTTTACCCCCCTAAATATCAATCACCGAGCCGACATAATTATCCCTCACTTTCCATGATTTGCACGTCCTCTTTCCTGTATTTTATTTTCTGTCCGCGTGCCAAGTTTTAATTAAACTACCTAAATGGTCTAACAACTTCTGAATCTATAATCACCTCTCCAGCAACAATATTGTGTGCGCTCCAGACCGAGTATTCATCACCTAAAAGCCAGAAAATGAGGCCCACGTGATGTATTGTATGGCTGCCGCTAGCCCAGAAGATGGCGGCCGCGCACGCTGCCTGCCAGGCATGGATTGTGCAAAAATCTGAACATATACCGTACTTTAAAAACTGGTTACATAGAACATAATGGACCCGAAGAATGGTTATTAAAACTTCAGATTTCCTCCAAGCTTCCTTCAAATTTTAGGTTTGTCTCCTCTTGATACAAGAGTCTTGACTAAACGGACATGGTGTAATATGTATGATTTTAAAGGAGATCTATCATTAGGTTTATGCTATGTAATCTGACCACAGCATGATGAAGGGACAGAAACCCTGATTCCAGCGATGTGTGATAGTCCGTTTTCTGTTCTGCAGATGTAGCAGAGCGGAGTTGTTGAGCTGTGTATAACCTGCCCACACTACAACTTTCTGAGTACATTATATAATGACATTGGGGGTGGGTAATTATCTCCTGCTGAGAAAACACTGATTGTATTAAGACTGCAAAACACAGCCTCATGACACATCCCTGGAATCGGGGTCTCTGTTCCTACATTCTGCTGCTCTCAGATTACATAGCGAAAACCTGGTGATAGATTCCATTTAATGCTAAGAGAAAAAGCGATGGATTTTCTGCAGCAGAAATGTTTCATCTGCTCTGTCTACATACAGTGAAAGGTTTTTGCTACTGAAAACTGCTTCCTAGCATTAATCAGGGCTTCTTAACACCCCTTTTTCGACAGTCTAAATTAGCATTAGTGCATGCAAAATAAAAAAATACATATAAATAGATGTATGGGTAAGTGCTGTAAAATTAATAAAAGAAAAAATATTGGTAAGTGCTGTTGGAAAATGTATTTTATTCTTTTAGGCTCCTTTGTCTATAGGTGTCAGATAAAGTCTACTATAAAGATGCATTATTTTTTCTAATCCGTCCGTAGGCGTTTTGTTATATAGGGAAACTGTCAGCATGGGAAAAGCTGGCCATAGTTATGAGAGAGCTGTCAGTCACCGAGTACGACCACCCATTAATCTCACAAACCCTAAGGATGCAGTCAGACAGCCATAGAAATATATGAAGCTGTCACGCTGAGGTTGAGAGACCCGCTGACCAGTGCAAGCATTGCGTTCCGGTCTGACTGTACCCTATATGCAAAATTTTTAATTACATGTGTACATTTTTTTTTCCCCTGAGTTCAGGGGTGAGGAGCAAAGAGGCTTGAAGAGGGGATGTCCATACTCAGGGGGTGGGGGAAGTAGGTGCATGTATTACCTGCAGGCAGAGTACAGATGATTCTAAGCAGCAACTGAAAGCAGCTTCTAAAGGAGCTTGATCTGGGTAAATGACACAGCGCCGTAGCCAAGGTGTTTGGGAGAGATATAGCCAATATAAGGTAATGTAGTTATGATTTTTTGTAATATACTTCAAAGACTGGAGGATAATAAAAAAAAAAAATCCAGAATGTTCAAGAGGACATTTTTCCGTTAAAGGATTTTTCTAATTTATGTCCTGATATGTCAGCGGACTAATAATACACTTACTATAGTTGGTCCCATATTATTAGTAATCTGTGGTGCCCTTAGAGCCACATACTACCTGTCTGTATCCGCGGCTCTTCTTTTTGGTTAGCCGGCCGTCATCAGTTTTATGCCGCAACGATGACGTTGCTTCCATCCAGCTGCAGACGCCAGGAGGTTAGGAGGCGATTTTCATGGCTTCTTCCACCCAGCAGCCATAGACTGGTGACGCAGCCGATGGACCCAGTCCTGCAAATCAATGCAAACCAGCTCTAGTATTTACTAACAATAATACATTTATTTTTCCCGGTTTATCCCAAATCTTGTATTTATTACGGGACTTCACCATTTCTTCATTCACTATAAATGTTGCTATGCGGGAAAGCTACATATATGTAGAAATGTGTATTTACTGGGCAGTTTACATTATTTATTCTTCCCCTTACACTTTGATCTACTGTGTGCAAGTTATTACACTGCAACAAGATGATAAAAGAATAAACCTGTTGGCTTAGAAATGTGTTCAGTAAAATGAGCACTTAGGGTGAAATATGCCGGCGCCAGTGACACCCCCTCTCCTGTCCCTATTTAATATGCCAGTATTCTCGGTACCTCTCGGAGGAGATCTTTCATCAGTGTATGAAAGCTGTGCACCTTCGTTTTTGATTTATTGTACTATAGAAGGTGCTTAAAAGGTGGTGAATAATGGCCCAGAAGTACTTGCACTGGCGCTGAAATTGAGGTGTCAGCACGGGCGAGCCCGCACTCACAGGGAGATGGATAGGTGCTGTGTTACAGGGCAGAGGAGCTGGCTGACATTTAAATTACAGTCCTGTATTAATTTCATTGTGTTAATTTTGCATT
This sequence comes from Ranitomeya variabilis, assembly GCF_051348905.1. Classification (NCBI taxonomy): domain Eukaryota; kingdom Metazoa; phylum Chordata; class Amphibia; order Anura; family Dendrobatidae; genus Ranitomeya; species Ranitomeya variabilis. The sequence continues at coordinate 55,838,323 of NC_135237.1, read as the reverse complement.
TGTGTAAGTGTGTGATATCTCACACTCCCAGGAGCTATTAACCAACACCTATCACACCTATCAATTGACTTGAAGGGAACCCGTCACCAGGTATGGCCTCTAAGAGATACGGCCATCACCTTTCAGGGCTGATATACAGCGTTCTATAATGCTGTATATAGGCCCCAACCCGAGCTGCAAGAGAAGAAAAATAACTTTTATTATACTCGCCTGCGGGGAGGTCCGGTCCGTTGGATGTCGCTGGTCTTTGTCCAACGCCTCCCATCTTCTTGCAACGCCGCCCTCCTGCTTGTTTTGTGTGGATGATGCGTCTCCTTGGTATCGCGCTCCTGTGCAGGCAGTACTGCAGTGCGCAGGTGGCGGGAAAGGTCAGAGAGCCTTGTCGCATGCGCACTGCAATACATTGCTCTGACCTCAACAGGCACAGAAGTACGCCTGCGCAGGAACGCTGTGCCGAGGAGACTGTGTGGATGCAAGAAGGAGGACGGGGATCGTAAGAAGATGGGAGGCGCCGGACCAAGACCAGCGACGCCCATCGGACCGGACCGCCCCGCAGGTGAATATAATAAAAGTTATTTTTCTTCTCTTGCAGCTTGGGTTGTGGGCAGATATACAGCATTATAGAACCCTGTATATCAGCCCTGAAAGATGATGGCCGTATCGTTTATCGGCCAAACCTGGTGGCAGGTTCACTTTAAAGAGGACCTTTCACCATATTTCTCATGTTGAACTGGACCCATGATGCAATAAGCACTGCAGAGGGGAATAAAATGTTTTTGTTTTATTTTAATTTTGCCCCTCCGTTGGGGAAATATTCGCAATCAAAGTACTAGGCACCTAAACATTTAAATTTATTTTTACTAAGTCCAAGTGGATGTTACCAGAGACCTTTTCACTGGCGGCTTGTACTTATTCTTTCTAATGACCAATATGTAGGCAGCAACACACTGGGGAAAGACGAAAACACCCCTACAATAGCACTGACAAACAGGCTGCTCTCCTCCCCCAGAGTGATTAGTGCTAGAACACAGCAGATCTGAGTGTGATTAACTGACAGCTTTCAGCTTCCCACCCCTGGTCTGCTTTCTCCCCGCCAGACTCTCTCCCTGGTCTGCGTGTGCCCTGCTGGCTTCTTGCCCTTGGCTGTCTGCTCCCCCCCCCCCCAGCCTCTCTCCCTGGTCTGCGTGTTCCCTGCCAGCCTCTCTCCCTGGTCTGCGTGCTCCCCGCCAGCCTCTCTCCCTGGGCTGCGTGCTCCCCGCCAGCCTCTCTCCCTGGTCTGCGTGTTCCCCACCAGCCTCTCTCCCTGGTCTGCGTGCTTCCCTCCAGCCTCTCTCCCTGGGCTGCGTGCTCCCCGCCAGCCTCTCTCCCTGGTCTGCGTGCTCCCCGCCAGCCTCTCTCCCTGGTCTGCGTGCTCCCCGCCAGCCTCTCTCCCTGGTCTGCGTGCTCCCCGCCAGCCTCTCTCCCTGGTCTGCGTGTTCCCCGCCAGCCTCTTTCCCTGGTCTGCGTGTTCCCCGCCAGCCTCTCTCCCTGGTCTGCGTGCTCCCCGCCAGCCTCTCTCCCTTGGCTGCGTGCTCCCTGCCAGCCTGTCTCCCTGGTCTGGGTGCGCCTTCTTGCTTCCCGCCCTTGGCTGTGTGCTCCCCGCCGGCCTCTCTCCCTGGTCTGCGTGCTCCCCGCCAGCCTCTCTCCCTGGGCTGCGTGCTCCCCGCCAGCCTCTCTCCCTGGTCTGCGTGGTCCCTGCCAGCCTGTCTCCCTGGTCTGGGTGCACCCTGCTTGCTTCCCGCCCTTGGCTGTGTGCTCCCCGCCGGCCTCTCTCCCTGGTCTGCGTGCTCCCCGCCAGCCTGTCTCCCTGGTCTGGGTGCGCCTTCTTGCTTCCCGCCCTTGGCTGTGTGCTCCCCGCTGGCCTCTCTCCCTGGTCTGCGTGCTCCCCGCCAGCCTCTCTCCCTGGGCTGCGTGCTCCCCGCCAGCCTCTCTCCCTGGGCTGCGTGCTCCCTGCTTGCTTCCCGCGCTTGGCTGTGTGCTCCCCGCCGGCCTCCCGCCCTGGGCTGTGTGCTCCCCGCCAGCCTCCCGCCTTGGGCTGCATGCGCCGGAGCGGACTATCTTCCTATTGTAGGAGGAGCTTTCTCTTTGCCAGCAGGTGAACCTTTCTTCATTTATTCAGACTGCTAACCGTTTGTACTGTGCAGGACCCAGGTGACCTTCCATTTTCTATTTTAGTTTGGTTAATTGGTTGACATTTGAGGGCTTTATAACCAATAATACAGTTTTTTAAATAGAATTATGGTTTCAAATTACAATATTGTCATCATCAAAAATATATTATAGAAAGGAGAGCAGTATGTTTTCTTCATTTTTCTACCTTCTCCATTTATACATTACCTGCCTTTACTGTTTCTGCCAGCAATGTTCCTTATGTGCTCACACTGTACAGTCGCCCAGTTTTCCCTCCACGCTCACCTCTCATTAGCGTGTCATTGTACAGATCCGCCAGAGGCAAAACACGATCAGCGAGTAAACCCTGAAAGCTTCAAAAACAAATAATGTCCTGAATAAGTGACCCGTCAGCCCCTATTTATTTCCCTGGAACTTGCCCCTGTCATTGGCTTTCTCCAGTAGAGAGGCCCATTATGTTATGGGAGTCTCATTAGTGGGGAGGAGAGTGTCTGCCTCATTGTGCCGCGTATTTCATTAATGCACATAAAGGCCCAATCACATCTCCATTTGCTATAATGCATGTTGTAAGTGCCGGTTTACATGCCAGGAGAGATCCTCTGCAGACATTTATTAGATTTCCATTTTATCGCTGATTGATGTTCATGATCGTATTATTATATCCTGTCATTCATTTAAGCATCACTTTACCGTATAAAGATAGAGGAGCCGCAGGTTTAGATGATATCTGTGAGAAATGCAGGTATCAAGGTTCAAGTGCTTTGCCGGGATATGAAAGAGACGTTTATAATGATCAGTAACCCGGTAAGGATGGACGTAATGCCAGTAATGGATAAACATGGCAGGCACTAATAAAGAGCTAAGCCAGGGCTCGGAATAACACCGCAAACAATCACCCTGATGCATGTGTATATAGCTGTATCTTTTGAGTAAAGGGATTGTCCTGTCCCTAAAAAATAATATATATATATATATAAATATATATATTTATATATTTATTATTATTGCTATTATTATTATTAAATAGAAAGTACGCCACCTCTTCAGCCGAGATTGTCTGCAGCGGTCCCATGTCCTCCTGGACTGAGCAGAACTCCTCTCTGTGCTTCCTGTCCAATCGGAATGGACATGTGACTACTATAGCTGGTGATCAGCCTGTCACTTCTTACAGCCAGTGATTGGCTGCCCGTAGTGGTCACATGCCCATCGTGACCAATCCTGAGATGATCCTTGGCATTGGAACCCTGAGGATATCTGTAAGGCGAGCATTGCTACTTGTTGTACTGCACTGAGAATAATAATAATAATAATAATAATAATTACTTTCAATGCCTGCACAACGCTCTTCAAGGCTTGTCAGACTTTACTGTTTTATTTTTTTTTCTTAGGTCCGATAGTTTGTAACTTGTAAGATTTCTCTCCCCTTCCTCCCATGCCTTGTGGTTTCAAGAACTATAAAAACATTTTTAGCAAAGGCTAAAGTATCAAAAGGGGAAAAAATAAAAATGCACACTAGGCCTACGCGTTTGGAGCACGAAGGCTCTTAGGCTATGTGCACACGTTGCGGATTGGGGTGCAGAATTTTCTGCACAAAATCCGCATCTCCTGGCAGAAACCGCAGGTGCAGATTTGATGTGTTTATGTGGATTTTGTGCGTTTTTGTTGCTGATTTGATGCAGATTTTGTGCGTTTTTTCTGCTTTTTTTACCCGTGTGGATTTCTATAATGGAAGGGTTCAGAAACGCTGCAGATCCGCACAAAAGAAGTGACATGCTCCTTCTTTTGTTCCGCAGCGGTTTTTATGCGGATTTTCCGCACCATTAGCACAGCACTTTTTTTTTTTCTATTGATTTACATTGTACTGTAAATCACAGTGCGGATCTGCAGCGTTTCTGCACGGAAAAATCCGCTGCGCATCCGCACTAAATCCGCATTGTGCACACAGCCTTAATTATAGCACTGCGAAACACGTAGAAATAGTTGTGTTTTTTTCCCTTTTGATGCGTTAGTTACTAATAAATAATGTTTTACAGTCGTTTCCATTGCGGTTGCTGGATGTCTTCCTGTCTTCTCCCTGATCAGATGGAAATGGTGCCTGCTGGACGTCACAGACCATGTTAGTCATTGGATTTCTGTAAGGGTAGCCTCCTAAATCTCCAACAGGTGTGAACGAAGCCTTGCGAGGTTTTTTCTTTTCTGTTAGCAATATATTCTCTCTAACACAGACAACTCCGCTAATTGAGTAGAGGCTCATGGAGACGTCAGTGATTCCTCTCGTACTCCGGTATAAGTCTCATCAGTGTTTATGGTCAGTATTTGTCAGTTTTTACGATCATTTTATAATCAGGTTTTTCTCATACGTATATAAAAAAAAAAATTACCAAGTTTCTCCAGCTTCTCTTATCACTCTGACAAATGGACATCCGCTTTTTCTTTTTCCTCCTACAGACCCATAGACTTGCATTTGTGAACTTCATACGTGACACGGATCACAAACATGTTTTCTATCAGCAAAAATACACTGACATGTGAACAGCCCTATTATGGGCAATGATATGAAAATCACCTCTATAATTTGTACCCAGAAAGCAAGTTTGAATGAGCCCTGACCCCGAGTTCAGTTTAGTCTATTAATTGAATCCAGAAACTTGGACAATCTGGAATTTTGAGGCTGCACAGAACTACTGTAGTAATTCCTATTTTTAACATTTATTTAGTTACACGTTTCTCCTGCTTTTGTTCTGCATTTGTCACAGATCTTTAAAACATCTGATGATATAAGAAACATTCCTATAACGTGTAATGTGAGCCTTCTCATGACAAGGTTTGTTGTGAGCAGTTTCTCTTGCTTCCAGCAGAGGTCACTGTCGCTTTACGAATTCTCTGTTAGAATCCGGGATGGGATAAATTCCGTTTTTCGATGCGTCTCTGACCACATCACACGGGTCATTTCTGCTTTCAAAGGACTTTTTCAGCACTTTACTGAGTATCTAAGTCACATATATCAAAATGGCTGTTAAAAGGCGGAGGAAAATGCTGTACACCTCAAATTGGTTAAACCTTGATTTCGAAATTTCATGTATTTTTATTTTAAATTTTTGCTTAATGTAAGCCGAGTCATAAATAAAGACTGATGTATAATGTAAAAATGCAAACTAACAGATGTTTCTTTTTGGGCAACTAAATTAATTTGCTGAATATGTAAAGACATTGATTAGCTGCTGAGATGAGGATTTATGTAGAGGGAAATGTCACCTTTGTTTAATCTGCCGCTTGGTCTTGGTGTCCAGGCCGCTCGTATTGTAGGTTGTTCATGCACTTTTATGTATTTGTGAACATTGTGTTCAGTTATTTGTAGAAACAAAATATTTTGGTGAGAATTGATTTTTGAAGGTGAAATATACAGAAGAGATGAGCTGCGTGAGATTGTCAGGCGCACATTAAAGGGAGTGAGTCAGTAGGAACAACCCTCCTAAGCCGTCTATATGGGCATGCAAGTCATAGGGAACTGGATAAAATGATACCTTGATATCTGTGATCTGATGGCTTATCAAGAAATAGGATCTGTTAAGATCTATGGGCATCTAGACATAGATCTCCCATATAATGATGGCTTTCAAGGGTTGATCCTACTGATAGATTCCCTTTAAATGAAAGGTCATGTTAGTAGTGTGAGACATGTAGATCAGGAGAGCGGACGGTCAGTCGTTACATGTCTCACATTGGTAACTCTCCCTTTCATTTATATTAAACTCTGGAGTCAGATTCTAAGGGAGATCTATGTCCGGCCCATAGATCTTAACAGCTCATTTACATATTAAGAAAAATTTGGATTTCTCTGGAATAATGCATCAGATCGCAAATCTCAAGATATAATTTTATTCAACTTCCTATGACTTACATGCCTGTATAGATGGAGTAGGAGGGTTGATCCTTCTGACATGTTCCTTTTAACCCCTTTATGACCTGTAATGTATAGGTACGTCATAGGTCTCCTCCCCCTGTTTGATGAAGCTCCGGTGCTGAGCCTGCATCTTTAAAGGCACATGGCCGGTTATTTTATGAGCTGTTGTGTGCCCCTAACAGCCGCGGGAGGAATCTCGATCCATCCGTGGCACTTAACATGTTAAATGCTGCTGTCAATCTTTTGACAGTGGCCTATATCATGAGCGCACCAGGAGCGTGTCACTAATCCTGTCCATCGGCGCCTCTGTCACATGATCGCGGGGTGCCAATGGGTTGGCATGACAAACGGGGGTCTGTAGGAGACCCTTGTGGTTGTCAGTGCAGATCTGCGCTGATTGCCGCCCCATGGCTAATGTTAATAGCAGATGATGATTTTTGCTGCACTTAGCAGGGCTGAAGGAAAATTGGAAATCAATTTGAAACCTAATGGAAGGAATCACCTAAGTGGAGCGAATTGGGCATTTTAATGGAGGTTTCCCTTTTTCTACCCCTTTGAGGACCTAGCAAGGCTGTTGATGTGTGATTTCTCATGAAGATCATCCCCGTCCATATGCCCAATTAGGGAACCCATGGGACACCTCTGTATGAGCCGGCAGAGTGCTTCTCCAAGCAACTGGTTCCTTTTCTCGCAGAATTGAGCCAACCTTGTATTACATGAATGGCCATTTATATAAGGGGCCGTCATTTAATTTATCTTCCTGGCAGGCTGGAAAGAACGATGTTTCATTCCTGTTGTTTTCTCGACAGGTGAGAGCCACTTTGGCTTTTCTGGCATATTTGTAGAATACAAAATAGAGACAAAAAAGCCAGCACCCTTTTTCAATATCAACACAATTTTCAATATAGCCCTCGCAACGTGGGAGCAAGTGGCATATTATCCAGGTCCATGGACACACAGAACACCAAAAAGAGAAGAGATCCACAACGCTGCAACGTCGTTCAGAAGGGTGAGTCCTGAGGCGTGCAACGTGCCAACCTCACCGGTCTCATCGAGCACCATAATACACGTGAAAGAGCTTCCTGATACCCTCACTGCTGGTGCTGGATGTTCACCCCATGGATCCATTCTTTATATATACCCCAGAATCACAATTATCCAATCAATTGTCTATCCACATAATTAGTGAAAAACCTTAAGTTTGAGCGTTCCGGATCTCCTCTTCTTTTGTATTCTTTGGCCAAACCATAACCTGGTCTTTGTTGTAAGGCTGCAGCGATGGTGTCACGACTAAAGGACAGGTAATCGGTAGAGCAAATTACTTTACTCATGCCACCTACATTGGCCGGTGATTGGTTGCAGCGGTCTCGTTCACCCTAGTTATGACATCACTACTGCAGACTGTCACCAAAGACTGAGCAATAGAGGAGAGGCAGCGGTTGACCCTGTGTGAGTTTTGCGGTGTTTGCGATGTCGGCGACCCTAGCGGCAAATCTTCCCGGACAATCCCTTTAATATGTAGTGTATGAATCCAGGGTTGTGGCCATTTGATGCCCTTCTGTACTTGCTCTTATTACACCGGTGCCTGCAGGAGCATTATCTGTAGTCACGTTTTGTTGACCTGTCGAAAGCAATGCGTGAGTGCAAAAACGCAGGTATCAAGTTGGCTGCGTTTTTGGTGCAGAAAACGCCGAAAGTTGCGTCATGTGTTTTGTTTTCGTGGTGGGGGGCACTAAACTTTATCAGCATACACAAGAGACTAATGTACCTGATAAAAACACAGCAAAAAAAACAAACAAAAACCTGCAGCTTCTTTACTGCCAAGAGAGCATGTTTTGCCTGCAAAAAAAAAAAAAAAACCCACAAGAAAAATGCAGCGTGTGAACGTAGCCTTATCCTGATTTTGAATGGCCTATTTTAGGAGTCTAGCTCCTAAAACAAATAATAATAATAATAAAAAAATGATACGGCCATTATGAAATTGATTTTCAAAGTAAGTACACCAGTTTGAACATATCTATTTCGTGACCTATGCAGTGTGTATTGGGTAAACTGGTGACAGATTCATCTTAACTCTTGTACCGTTATATAAGCTGCAGCAGATCTGCTGTTGGTACAAATTCTAGCTGCGCTCTGCACAAATACAGCAGGACGATCATTCTATGTCTTTCATGTGGTTTTCTTAATTTCCAATTTTCCCTATTTTGTTTATGCGGCTGCCTTTTATCCGTATCCGCGGTTAGATGTCTGAAGTTTAATATTTCATACTTTTCCCGTACAGCAGAGTAAAGTTTCGGGGAGTCTTGTTCTTTGGACAGCGGCCGTCTGGGTGGGTGTAGCTGCAGAGTATTGTTACAGGAACACTAGCACTTTGTTTTTCATATTTGGATTTCTTCTCTGTCTCTCTGGACAATTTCCCATTTACCGTAATAATCCTTTACTGCAAGAACAGAAGAACTTTATCCAAATCTGAGCGGATTGTTGTCACACAGTCTATCTCCTGGTGCTGAAGGAATACTAATGAAATCTTTAATGTTAGAACGGCTTTCAAACTTTGCACAGAGCTTTATTTTTATGGTTCATTTGCTTCCAAAATGCTAAATTAAGTATCTGTCAGTCAAACGGGAGGAGGCGGGGCCGGGCAGAGTAAAGAGCTGGAGTGACGGAGGCTACAGATCTGCAGCCTCATTTGCATATCAATTAAAACACAGATTTCTCCGTAAAGGAGGAGCAGACTGCCCATGTAAAGGTGTTGCTGGACTTGTCTTCGAAAGAGCTACATGCTCATATTTAATATTTTGGTTGGTGAAATCCTGTGTCAGATTCACTTTAAATCGCCGTGTAGCCCTAGAATAATTTTACGATCCTCTGTGTGCATACCTGCAGAGCTTATGTTAACTTTATTTTTGCATTTATTCTTTTGTTGTTTGTGCTGTTATAATTAATGTTCCAGCGGGGTGAGCGGCAGATTATTGTCATAACTGAATGTTTAATAAATGTTGTTTACTTGCTTCATTTGAGAACCTTGTGTCTGCTGCTGACATTTTTCATAATGAGTGAATGTACCAAGGTTAATGTGTTCCTGTGTCCTCATTCCCGTTCTCCTCGTGGGAGGACATCCATTGTTTTTAGCGCTATTCCTGTATGTGTAGATAATATATACAGTTCTCTCTTTGTATAATATATATATGCACATACATAGAAGGCGATTGCACTCACTATTACCGCATTGGTGCATTGGCTGGAGGCTGTAATTTCCAGCACTGGTATGTGACCACAGCTCAGGTGCAGTGCTTACAGGTAGTCTAAGGGAGTCTTCACATCTCCTAATGTCTCATGACTGGTTTATGCTTTAGCTCTACCTCTTCTGATCAGCTGCTTGGAAAAACAACAAACTATCACCAGTCAAAATTACCAAGATTATTGCCACATATCTGTGTTTCACTGTTTGAGTGCGAATCATGAAGTACGGACTGACCTGAAGTCTCCCGACCTGGCCTCCCCTACCTCAAGATACTGCTCTTGTGGTCCATACTTCAACTAACGTGGATGTGAAATCGGCCTTAGATACTCGAGCATTGAGGTGTCTGTATAGCTTACATAACTGTTGGCCTACTGCTTGTTTGGCTGTCTCTTCTATCCCTAACTCTCCACATTTGTGTGTGTGCTCAGTTCAGCTAAGCATACATATGTTCTCAATAGGGAAAGGCAGGGCTGTGGAGTCGGCAAACCAAACCTCCAACTCATCAATTTCCCTGACTTCCAACTCAGACTCAATGCCACGACTCCGACTCCACAGCCCTGCCTCACTACTGAGCATGTACACAAAGTGCACCACGGATTCATCTCAACTATGACTCCACAGCACTGGTCACTACTGAGCATGTACATAAAGTGCAGCACAGATTCATCTCAACTATGACTCCACAGCACTGGTCACTACTGAGCATGTACATAAAGTGCAGCACAGATTCATCTCAACTATGACTCCACAGCACTGGTCACTACTGAGCATGTACATAAAGTGCAGCACAGATTAATCTCAACTATGATTCCACAGCACTGGTCACTACTGAGCATGTACATAAAGTGCAGCACAGCTTCATGTCAACTATGACCCCACAGCACTGGTCACTACTGAGCATGTACATAAAGTGCAGCACAGATTAATCTCAACTAAAAGCCAAGATCCTTAGATCAGGAACATTTCAGACATTTCATAACTTTCCCAAATTCTTATGAAAACATTTTCAGCACATCCTTCATTGTACTACTGAACCCAATTTATTATGTATTTTAGTCATCTGAGTCGGTCCATTTTATAGCTACTCTGACTCCACCAAAATGGACACCGACACAAGGAAAGGGAATTAAGTTGCCGCTAGATTCCTGTGACCGTTGCTCATTTCCTTTGAGAGCAAACAGAATGAACTTAATCTTTTAGGAGAGAGTCAGGAGGCCCCCATCCACTTTAGATCGCTGATTCTGCTTTAAGTCTGGAAGTTTGGTCAACCATATTCTAAATTGTCTTACTGCATGTATCTGTAAATCTTAGGTTGTTTGGCAGACGGTCATTCCTCCAGACTCCTCATACTCGTGTACACTCAGCCAAGTGTGTTGTGTTCACAATGGGTCGAGCGGAGTAGGCCGCTTCCAGACACACCTGGCGGTCTATCTTTGTGAAAATTAAGAAGCTGGTATGTTGAAAATCAGCATGCCTGATCTTTCTGTTCCCCAACATTTGCCATGTGGCCCACCTTCTACCCATCCGTGGTTAGCAAATACTGTTGACATGACTGATTTGGCTGACGTTAATTTAATGTGGATAGGTCGCCTCTAGAAACTGCCTCATTAAGGACACTCTGTCCTAAATCCAAGCTACCACAGTCATTGGCACATTGTCAGAAACAGAAGATGCAACTGTCAATCGGTTTCTGCGGCGGGGTAAATATACTGTATTCTTATAAAAATGGCTGACCAGATAACACATGGATGGTCTAGGTTCACCATGTCAAGAGTTCCTACTTTCAAAAAGTGGAGCTATTCCCCTCTCTGAGGTCTACACCCTGTAAAAAGGTATATAGAAGGAAATTAACGAATTTGCTCTGTTCTTTGTGTGTGTATAAGGCTACTTTCACACTAGTCCATCTGTACGGGCCGTCGCAAACCGTCGGCCCGACGGACAGTGTGTTAATGTAGCACAGCGTGGGCAGCAGATAGTTTTACAACGCATCCGCTGCCCATTGTGCGTTCTGGGGAGGAGGGGGCGGAGTTTCGGCCTCGCATGCGCGGTCGAAAATGGCGGACTCGATGCACAAAAAAAGTTACATGGAACTTTTTTGTGCCGACGGTCCGCCAAAACACAACGCAACCGTCGCAATGCGTCTCTAATGCAAGTCTATGGAGAAAAAACGCATTCTGCGGACAACTTTGCAGGATGCGGTTTTTATCCAAAAGACGCATTGCGACGTGCGTCACATGACGCTAATGTGAAAGTAACCTAATATTACTTTTCAAGTTACAGGACTGATAGGTCATGGCTCTTGTAATGCGGCTTGGCGGTCATGATTTTGGCAGAGGAAGACGAGTTTTGTAGATAGATAACTCAAAATTGTACTCAAGGCTTTTGTGGCAGGGAATGTTACATTGTTTTGGACAAGAACAAGCAACATAAACCTATTAAAATAATTTCAGGAGGTGCTTTTTTCCTGCCATCACCATAGGAATATGTGGGCTGGTGACTGGCATGGGATATGTTGTTATACATTGTTGCACGGTATTATTAATCTGACATGCGGGGAATTTATAAGCGTATAATGACCGTCGTTTCCTCTCTGCTATCATATGCGCTATGTATTATCTAACACAAAATATGTTGTCTCTAATGAATCCTGGATTTTCTCATCAGTGCAGACCACCTTGGATTTTTATCCTGGGAAAGTTGCCCCCAGAGTCCAATTGTTTCTAACTCAAACTTTCTTACATGAAACTTTTTCCTCCTCCTTATATCAAACTTCCAGGCGGCATAAATCATCGAGCCCAGGCAAGTTCTCGTATAAAGTGTTGGCTCCTTTTAAGATGCAATTCTCCTGATAACACTTTTTGCTCAGGAATCTTAACATGTTGAAGCTTTTATAGAGAGAGCTGTTATAACTGCAGCCATTAAGTGAATGCGATGTAGCAACTACTCGAGTACAGCCAGCGTTCCCAGACTGCGGGATTAGACAAGTTTCTGAGGTCCAACTATTGTGAGAAGCTTTCTCAACACCTTGGCTCAGTTTGCTGGGTCTCCTCCCTTGGCCAGATATTGTTGTGCGCATGTTACACTAATTGGAAATGAAACGCTGGATTACATGAGTCTTACATCCACAATCCTCAAAAGGGAAGAATGTAGCTTTTTTTTTTCTATTTTATATCTTTTAAAGGGGTTATCCTTGACTTTTTTTTATTTTTGTTTTTTTCTTATGGGGCTAAGAACTTGCCAGGTAGTTAATAACTACTCGCCAGTTCTGCTCTGTGACGATCTCTCCCAGTTCATTCGGTGATTCTCCTGCTTCCTGCATCGTGACATCAACAGAGCAGCTCTTTCTCTTCCACTCTGCTCTGTCGACAGGGCATCACTTGCAACTTCATACTTATTGACTGCTAGCTCCCTGCAGTTTGGCAGCGGGGAGCTGGCTGTCAATCAGCATGACTTTGGCAGAGCAGAACGAAAGAGAAGGAACTGCTCTGTTAACATGATGTCACAGGATTCATGAGAATCACCGTCAGGAGCTGAAAGATTGTCACAGGCAGATAGTTACCTTCCAGTGAGCTTAGTCTCATAGGAAAAAGTAACAAATGTTCTGGCTAACCCCTTTAAATTTTAATTTCCAAATTTGGCTTTATTGTATTGGCTTCATAAAATGTATTTGAGGGTGGCTGTATCGTGGAGGTATGAGGGCAGAAATAATTCAGCTTGGTGGTCAACAAAGTTATTATGCCTTTCTTGTCTAGTGCCATCGTATTCCACAGTGTTTTACAGACATGATCACTGTCCCCATTGGGGCTCACAATCTACATCCCCCTATCAGTGTATCTTTGGAGTGTGGGAGGATATCAGAGAACCCGGAGGAGACCCACGCAAACACGGGGAGAACATATAAACTCTTTGCAGATGTTGTCCTTGGTGGTTTTCTTTTTCCAGCCCATAGTCCCATATATGTGGCTCTTTCAGAAACGGCAGGCCAGAGTAAGCATATACTGTGCATGTATATATTCCATGTGTTGGCGTTGATACGTATGGTTACAGAATGTAAGCGGGGGCAGTTTTGGCAAGACTCTCCTGGCTTATACGTACATACGGTTTAGCAGCCAGCGGAGTCCTGGTTTTGGATGTATATTTTCCATGTCTTGTAGAATTGTTGTCAGCGGTTCGGAGCCTGTTTTGTCAATCTCTTCCTCCCCCATTAAACTTTAACACGTCATATTTCAGAATTTCACATTTGTCAGTGTGGAAAACTACATGACTGTTTTACTACTTTGTGTCAAGAATAACAATTAAAATGCTATTTTTGGTATTTGATACCACCGCGGGGTACTGTAGCCGAGGATGTGGTTTGCCGCGCTAAGACCCTACAGTAACGGGGATCATAGGGGACCCAGGGCAAAGGAAGAGATCTGGTCATGAAAACCGTCATCTTGCATGCCACTTGGCTACAAAGGAGGATCAGCTTCCATCTCCTCTGTCACAGAGCTTACAGCTACTAAGTCTATTAATCTATACGACCCCCTTGTTGTATGGCCGCATCCACACAGGAAACATCAAATGCATTATAACTTTTACCTGTGAGCTGAAATTAATCTTTATAACGATTAATCTTACTAACTACAGCTGCTCAGGAGAATGTACCAGATGTAGAGGTTTAACCCTGAAATGCTATTTATACGACCGTCAGGTTCATATTAAGCATGCTGCATTCTTTGGCGGATGTGGAGCCTTTGTGGGTAGGCCACAGAGGAAAAAATTAGTACATGCAGCATGTCAAACTATTCAGAGCCACTGCCCAAATGTCCTAAGGTTGCGGCAGGAGAATTTTTACCCGCTGTGTCTTTTTTAGAATAGGAGTTGGCCCAAAGAACCCTAACTCAGTCAGATGGCAATACAAATGGGACAGAGATCATAACGTAGAGTACGGACTTGGCCGACCCGAATGTGATGGCTTCATGTATTTCTATGCAGCTGTCGAGCTCAGGTCAGGAGAGCCGCCGGCCAGTCTGAGAATTGTGCTCCAATTTATACTGTCTGACTACGCGCTCAGAGTCAAGTAAACCATTGGCCCATTAGAAACGAAGCCCGCTTGTGATCTGATGGTTCTTGGCGATCAATTATTCCTTCCTGCAGCAATGACGTGCTGGCCACGCGAATATGTCCACGTGCAAACACTGGGCTCACTAACCTGGTGCCATACGTGCCTACATCATCATTGATTGGCTTCAGTGGTTGTGTGTGTTTGGCACATCACCACTAGATATATTGCTGGGGACCAGTAGAGTGGCAGAAGATTAAGGGGATGAATATAGGTACTTTATTTTAATATAATATTTTAATTATTTCCTCCTTGTTGGCTATTTTCATAAAATACTGAAAATCCATTAAAGGGAACCTATCACAAAATATTTCCGGTGCTCCCCAGAGTATGGGCTGTTTTATTTTAGACTAATTTTGGCGGTCTTTTCCAAAGATTTGTGGCTCACAGGGTAATAATGCAGAGCAGCCCAACAACATGCCCCCAGAGAACCTTGTCGGACAAGCCCCTTTGTAAACACAAAATAGCAGTAGAATGTGGTCAAAAAATGTAGTTTGTGACATATTTTTGGCTGCCTCTTGGGTATAGCCATCGCATTTGAAAAAGTCTGCCAAAATTTAAAGCAGATGACCGCCAATGGAGATACTTCACGTCAATGGTCACTCGTCTTCCACAACAATGGTCACTCATCTCCATCCGGACCATTATACATAGACATGTGTCCTCCTTTAGTTTGTGTTTGGTCTCCATTTATGGATGGCATGGTCTTTTAAAAATCCTAATTAAAAATAAAAAAATGAAGATTAAAAGATCCACCATAATAATGTAAGGCGTGCTTTAGAGTTTCACATGCTAAAGTTCTGCATAGGTTTTTGTATGACCCCCATAACTCCAGCGTACAAGCAGTGTATAATTTTGGGTGGTGTTGAGGATATAATAAAACCATTTTTGTTCTGCATGGGTTCGTTTTCTGCATCTTTTCTATACACCTTTGTTTAATTAGCTGAAGTTGCAGTAAACTGATAGTTTCCCTATTGCCTATCTGGTGAAGGTTTTCTGTACGGAGCTGTGGATTTGTGTGACTGGCTCCTATCAGCAGATAAGGTAGTAAAATGCTTTTAGTTATTGGTTTTCTATTTTAGAAGTTTGAAAGGATCATTATTGCGTCTCACAGGGTTTTTAATTTCACATTCAGTACGTTCTTTTACCATTTCAAATTACTTTTTTATAGCTCTGCTGCAATTATCTCCAACTTCCATTCCTTGTGTTTAGTGAACTATTTTTTTTCTTCAACAGTCTCCCCTTTTCCATCACACATTCCAAAGTTTTTAATGAGTTTTTATTACTTTTACTAGATGGTGGCCCGATTCTAACGCATCGGGTATTCTAGAATATGCATGTCCACGTAGTATAGTGCCCAGTGACGTAGTGTATTGCCCAGTGATGTAGTATATTGCCCAGTGACGTAGTATATTGCCCAGCGACGTAGTATATTGCCCAGCCACGTAGTATATTGCCCAGCCACGTAGTATATTGCCCAGCCACGTAGTATATTGCCCAGCCACGTAGTATATTGCCCAGCCACGTAGTATATTGCCCAGCCACATAGTATATTGCCCAGCCACGTAGTATATTGCCCAGCCACGTAGTATATTGCCCAGCCACGTAGTATATTGCCCAGCGACGTAGTATATTGCCTAGTGACGTAGTATATTGCCTAGTGACGTAGTATATTGCCCAGTGACGTAGTATATTGCCCAGTGACGTAGTATATTGCCCAGTGACGTAGTATATTGCCCAGTGACGTAGTATATTGCCCAGTGACGTAGTATATTGCCCAGTAACGTAGTATATTGCCCAGTGACGTAGTATATTGCCCAGTGACGTAGTATATTGCCCAGTGACGTAGTATATTGCCCAGTGACGTAGTATACAGCACAGAGCCACGTAGTATATTTCCCAGTGACGTAGTATACAGCACAGAGCCACGTAGTATATTGCCCAGCCACGTAGTATATTGCCCAGCCACGTATGTCACAGGTTAAAAAATAAACATTCTCACCTTCCGAGGGTCCCCTTGTAGTTCTGTCGCCTGTGTTCGGTTCAGGCGGCAGCTTCCGGTCCGAGGGTGTGATGACGTCGCGGTCACATGACTGTGACGTCACGGCAGGTCCTTCTCGCGCAGGCGCGCAGGGCCTGCGATGATGTCTCGGTCACATGACCGTGACGTCATGGCAGGTCCTTGTCGCACACCAACCTTAGCACCGGAACCTACCGCTTGCATGTACCGGTCACCGGAGCGTCGGAAAGGCGGCGGAAGGTGAGTATATAATGATTTTTTATTTTTTTTTTAATTAGTTTTAACATTAGATGTTTTTACTATTGAGGCTGCATAGGCAGCATCAATAATAAAAACTTGGTCACACAGGGTTAATAGCGGCGGTAACGGAGAGTTACCCGCGGCATAACGCGGTCAGTTACCGCTGGCATTAACCCTCTGTGAGCGGTGACTGCGGGGAGCATGGAGCGGGCGCCAGGCAGTGACTAATCGGACTGTGCCCGTCGCTGATTGGTCGCGGCAGCCATGACAGGCAGCTGGCGAGACCAATCAGCGAATGAATATCAGTGACGGAAGTTGCCGACAGAAAGACAGAAGTGACCCTTAGAGTCTAAGAGAAAAAAAATCCAAATGCCACAAATTACCAATGAATAATCTATATACGGTATATAATTGTCTAAGGCTTAGACAATTATATACCGTATATAGATTATTCATTGGTAATTTGTGGCATTGGGATTTTTTTTCTCTTTTTGCCATGACCCCGATTTCTAGTCTCCTTTTTACTTAAACAGATAATGATCAAGCTATGAAATAATTGCTTGAAATGGAGAGAAAAAACTGGGAACAGAATTATCACAAGTTATTCTTGTTCTGCATTTGTTGAAAATTTACATGTAATAATTTGGCTAACCTTTTTTGACTAATTAATTAAAACTGAAAGTATAGGGATTAGCATGTGGTGTGAAGTAGAAATTGATGGAAAGTGTTTATTTTTAATAAAGATCTTAATATGAAAGAAAAATTACCAAAAATGTTTTAAAAATGAATTCAGTGCAAATTTTTTTTTAAAACATAAAGTTAATTTCTGATGACACATGCCCTTTAAAAGAATATGGAATTGAAGCTGATCAATGGCTGTGCGAAGTTGCTGGACATTGGCAGGAATTTGAACACACAGATCCAGAGCATCCCAAACATCCTCAATGAGTGACCGGTCCGGTGAGTGTGCTGCCATGCAAGAACGTCGCACAGTTATTAAAGTGGACCAACACTGCACAGGCCACAATCACCAACTGATCAATGCGAAGGAGATGTGTTACTCTACGTGAGGCATGTGGTACTCACACCAGATACTGACTGGTTTTTTGACCCCTGGTGACCCTCCCAATACTGTAAAACTGCACATTTTCGAGTGGCCTTTTATTGTGGCAGCTTAAGGCCCACCTGTGCAATAACCATGGTGTCTACTCAGCATCTGGATATGTCACACCTGTAAGGTGGATGGATTATCTCCGCAAAGGAGAAGTGCTCACTAACACAGATTTAGACATTTGTGAACAATATTTGAGAGAAAAATGCCTAATATGTACGTAGAAAAAGTCTTCGCTCTTTGAGTTTAGCTCATTGTATGATTTTTAAATAATTTGCATTTTAATGCACGAAATAAGTATTTGATCACCTATCGACCGGCAAGAATTCTGGCTCTCACAGACCTGTTTGTTTTTCTTTAAGAAGCCCTCCTACTCTGCACTCATTACCTGTATTAATTGAACCTTTTTGAACTCATTACCTGTATATAAGACTCCTGTCCACACACTCAATCACACTCCAACCTCCCCACCATGGCCAGGACCAAAGAGCTGTCTAAGGACATCAGGGACAAATTTGTAGACCTGCACAAGGCAGGGATAGGCTATAGGACTATAGGCACGCAGCTTATTGAGAAGGAAACAGCTGTTGGCACAGTTAAAAAATGTAAGAAACACAAGATGACTGTCAATATTCCTAGATCTGGTTCTCCATGCAATGTCTCGTCTCGTGGGGTAGGGATGATTTTTAGGTCAGAAATAAGCCTAGAACTACACGGGAGAATCAAGTCAATGACCTGAAGAGAGCTGAGACCACAGTTCAAAAATTACTTTCAGTAACACGCTATGACATCATGGATTCAAATCCTGCAGGGCACGTATGCTCCCCCTTTTCATGCCATTTTTGTCAGACCATAATAGAATTTTTTGGTATCAACTAAACTCGTTGTGTTTGGAGGAAGAAGGATGAGTACAACCCCAAGAACATTGTCAAATCCGTGAAGCATGGTGGGGAAACATATTTTGGGGGCGTTTTTCTGCAAAAGGGACTGGATGACTGCACCATATTTAAGGGAGGATGATTGGGGTCATGCGTCACAAGATTTTGGCCAACAACTTCCATCAGTAGGAGCATTGAACATGTTTTGTGGCTCAGTCTTCCAGCGTGATAATAACCCGAAACACACAGCCAGGGCAACTAAGGAGTGGTTCCATAAGAAGCATTTCAAGATCCTAGCGTGGCCTAGCCATTCTCCAGACCTGAACTCAATAGAAAGACTTTGGAGAGAGATGAAATGCAATGTTGCCTATCGCCAGCCCCGAAACCTGAAAGATCTGGAGAAGATCTGTATGGAGGAGTGGGCCAAAATCCCTGCTGCAGAGTGTGCAAACTTGGTCAAGAACTACAAGAAACGTCTGACCTTTGTAATTGCAAACAAAAGTGTCTGCACCAAATATTAAGTTCTGTTTTTCTATTGTATTTATTATTTCATGCAATAAAATGCAAATTATGTAAATATGTAATTTTCTGTTTTTTTTTAATTATTTTTAGATTCTCTCTCTCTCACAGTTGAAGTGTACCTATGATAAAAATTACAGATCTCTCCATCTTTGTAGGTGGGAAAACTTGCAAAATCGGCAGTGTGTCAAAAACTCTCAGCTTTAATTGCAATATGACTCAAAATTGGGTCAGATAAAATGTGAATAATTAGGGAGGCATTGCTGGGATTTTTTTGTTTTCCTTTATTGTGCATTTTATTTTACATTATTATTCACTGTTAGTATAACAAAAGGCATGGGTTTGATGTTCAATGTCTGCAGTGATGTTTTTGTTGGCACAATTTCAGGAGTGGAAAATGAGCAAAAAAAAAAGTATCAGACTAATTTACGAAGACTAATAATTCCGATCTGTTAGCCATGACAGCCAATCAGGACATGATTTTCATTTGTGTCACTGGAAGTGATGGATTTCTGAAAACATTTTCCATACCGGAGCCGGACATTTTACATAGGGCATTTTCTATAACGCTCGCCCTCGTGTTAGGTAAACTGTATATATTTCTTTTCAGCACTTTTTTTTCTTTTAGAAGGCAGGATAATGGATATCTACTTACATTTGTCTAGACACTTCCCTTCCTAATGATCTCTTTACTTGATCTAATTATTCCTATAGCAGGAAATGAGGATTATTAGTGTAGCTTCACGCTGCTTACAATGGTTACTTATTGATTGTTGTAAAAGAACCGTAAAACAACCACATATGTGAAGCGTAATATCGTCAGGGCATTTATTTTTCTCATACCAGGCTAAATATATCATAATTAAGTTTAGCGAGAGGGACAGGTTTCCATTGGTTATTAATAATTCGTAGGAGTTTGTCTGTAACTAGAACAACACAAAATCACTTGTAAACAACCAGCTCTGATCTCCACAGTCATCTTGATTATGTAATACAGTATTAGACGGTGAGGATCGCTAATTATGATTAATTGTAAGTCGAGCTCCATGAACTACTGCACAAAGTGGGCGGTAATTAAATAACAGTGTAATCATTGTAGAACTGTGCGCCTAATACGTTTCTCAAATGGATAGTGCCCTGGAAAACACTATTATTACCTTTTTGTGACCAGGAAATCACTATGTATCTGGCCTGATTACTCCTCGCTAATAGTTTTGTTATCAGAAAATTTTGTATTGATTCTGTTTCTCTTCCTTTTAGTAATCTCAAATGAAGAGTTCATGGGAAAGCTTGTCATCTCTAGGAAATACATTATTATTTTATTTTATGCAGTAATACAATATGAGCAATAAAACATTATTAAATGGTTTCCTGGGACTTTAACGTTGATGCCTCATCCTTAGGATAGATCACAAATGTCTCATTGGTGGGGGAGCGACACGTGACACCCGCACCGATCAGCTGATCCTGGCGTTGGGGGCGGTTGGAACCGCTCAGTGGTGGAGGCCACTATTCTGTCGACGGAGTTGTGCTCTGCAACTCTACCTGACCGTACCACATCCCCTGGGTAGGGGAGGAGGCAAAAGAGTATACAGACAGGGCAGCAGGGAAATGTTTTACCCCATAGAAAGAATCAGCTGCGATCCCATGCAGTCCTGTCTGTGTACCCTCTTTAGCTTCCTCCCCTGCCCAGGAGATGTGGTATGATCAGGCCATGTTCATTCACAGACACAGCCATTACACGGTACACAGTAGGGACACATTTATAAGATTGTCTCAGCACAGGAAAAACTTTTAAAAACACATCCAATGGTGGAACTTATTGTTATTGAAAGATCTATTGATTAAAATTAACTTTGTGGGAAAACACCTTTAATAGGCATTTAGAAAACGAATGTTCTTCCAATCATAGACCCATACTTACCTTTTTACTACAATACATTTGTTACTACTAGTACACATTTGTAAAGGAGTTAAAGTCACAGGTTTGCCTCTCCAACTCCAAAGCCTTGAGAAACTGTATTTTGATAAATACTTATATTTCTTGTCTGGATCAATTATATCCGATAGCTGTTAGATTTTTCCCCAAAAGTCTTAAGACTTTGAAGAAACCATGCAAAGCATGGAGAGACATGCGGGGATTGGCTAACGGCCACGAGACATGCGGGGATTGGCTAACGGCCGCGAGACATGCGGGGCTTGCCTAAGGCCGCGAGACATGCGGGGCTTGCATAACGGCCGCGAGACATGCGGGGCTTGCATAACGGCCGCGAGACATGCGGGGATTGGCTAACAGCCACGAGACATGCGGGGATTGGCTAACAGCCACGAGACATGCGGGGATTGGCTAACGGCCGCGAGACATGCGGGGATTGCGTATTGGCCGCGAGACATGCGGAGATTGCCTAACGGCCGCGAGACATGCGGGGATTGCCTAACGGCTGCGAGACATGCAACCGCGGGGACTTGAACATATTATTGGAGCACGCCGAAAACACTCGATTAGCATATGAGCATGCTCAGATATCGCCTTATCCCAGCACTTTCGATCATCTCTAGTCGATTCTCATTAACTGATTCCTAAATCTGTCCCCTTGTCATGTAAATGTAGCTATAAGCCGACTTTATTCTGTTGTCGTACAGCCGTAATTTGGTGCCCCCCCCAGTAGTTTGGCTCTAGGGTGCCTGTCTGGTTCTTTTATACTATAAAAAATTGTCAAAATAAAGGGATGAGGCACGGTTAGCATTTTTTAGCAAACTAGTGTATCTTTCTAAAAGTGCCTATATTTATTCCTTTGACTATTTTTCTCTGTTATATAGACTCCTAGATGCACATGGCAGTGTAGACTCAGGTGGCGCCATCAATTTCCCCATCTGATCTTGTATAGAATAGGAGGCTTCTGATTTTGAAGTGCTTTATTCGTAAAATCTGAGGGTCTGTGACTGTATTAAATTCCGTTTTCTAATCATTTTACTCATTCGTTTTCCACCTTTACTATACAATAGACCGAAATTAGATTTGTCTGAAGCGGTAGTTGGTGATTAGCTGCTAATTACAAACCACAGATGAGCCGCTCCGCCTGCTATTATCTGATTTGCCATTCACCGCGTCTGAAAGGGTCTAGTCCAGCACAATACCTGGGAGCGCGACTCCACTCGGGTCATCTTCCAGACTAGGCACAATTATAGCCAAGAATATTAGAAAATGAAGGAAGGGACAATATTGGTTTTTGGGATGGAGAAAGCAGACAAATTCAGAAAGTGAGTTTAAAATGATTTGCTGGTTACTTAATTAGATTTTTCCAACCATACTTATTGCAGATGGAACAGTACAGTATGTTTAGTGTACCGCACCTGCCGTTTCTTAATTTGTAGAAATACATGTAATTGGCGAATATATGTGATTTCTAGCTGGTGCCGATTTTATCTCACCAAAATTTGTATCTAAATTTTTTTCTGATTCTATTGTATGGTCTCAGCACTATATATTTTCTAATTTGTGCTCATTTTACGTATTGGTTGCAAGTGTTGCTTTCACTTGCTTAAGCAAAGTACCTTTAAGATCAAGAACAAACAATTTTTTGCACTTTTATGTATGGAAATTGCTATTATTGGTTCTCTCCATTTGCCACTCGAAGGGAGACTGCTTACCTGATGTGCTGAGGCTGCTGTGATCACAGAACTTGGCGAGCCAGTCTGGTACACGATGGACACAAGCAGTGCCTGACAGAACGCAATCATTATAATGGAGTCTGTCATGGTTTGTTTCATGATATAAATCATTTTATTGAGAATTTTTTTTTTTTTATATATAGCACAAAGAGATTACTTGCTTGAAGAGCTGAGGCTGCTGTAAGCGCAGGAGCAGCTAGTCTGTTGATGGCAAAAATGGAAAAAAAATTGTAGAATGTTGAAAAATTAAGAGTTCTAATGTTTCAATAGAGAAACTAAGTTTTTCATTAAAAAGATCAATTTTTTTTTTGCATGATGCTTTAGACATGCCAGGTTTGCAAGCATCATCGTTTTGTCCTGGCCTCGATCTAATCTGAATTCTCCAGCTCTGCAGATACATAGCCCATAATAGATAGACGTTGGTTACTCAGTACTGTTGTATGGAGTATTTTATGTATGGGGTGACATGCTCCCTAAGGGAGACCTGTATACATTTCAGGATTAGCTTCCAGAGCTCCTATAGGGTAGCACATAGGCGCACAATGGCATATAACATCTGAGGAATAAGCTCCGGTACAGTGGTACTTGGTTATTATTTCTCAACTTCTTTTTTTTCTTTTCTATCCCATTCATCTTTAAAGACATATATTTGCAGTTTCTTGTTCTTTCAGTGACAGGTTGTATGATAAACCCACAATTTAATAAATAGTATTTTCCACGCTCCAGTGAAATTTATTTTTAAAGCTGAATTATTATTTTACTCCCTCCTTGTGTAGCGCAGATGAGGTGACAGTATTACTCTGACCACACGACCTGTTTGTTGACTACACACTGTTATAATTACAGTGTAAAATTAAGCAATTAGCGGAGCTTGGCGCTGAGCAGGGTTATAATTACAGATAAACATGCTTCATACAACTAAGAGTAATGATTATCTGTAATCCCTAACAACATTGCAAGCGTACTTTTCTGCTGCAAAAATTCACTTTATATTCTTTGTTTTTTAAATAATTTCCTTGTAAGTTGACTTTGGTTGAAGACTTAAAAGGACAACTTAAAAGAGAGCAGTATGGTAATAATGTATATGGATGTGTGTATATAAATTGTATGTGTGTGCTGTGTTCTTCTCTTTGTAGGCCTCATTCCATTTTCTGCAAACAGTAGACTGATGTGCTTTACCAAAAAGCTCTATCTTGGCTTCTTCTGTCTACAAGATGCTTTCCCAGAAAGATTTTGGCTTACTCACGTACATTTTGGGAAACTGCATTGTCAGCAATGGGGTCCTCCTGTGTCTCCAGCCATAGCTGACACTGCAAATGTCAAATGTTGAAGGATAGTTCACACTGACACTGATGCAATCTGAGCCTACAGGAATTTTTTTGGAACTTGATTGGGGCTGCTTATCCACCATCCAGACAATCTTGCATTGCCATCCACGGAGATAAGATACAGTGGACAAAGAAACATCAAGATCTCTGGAGATAGACTTGCAACCTTGAGATTGTTGATATTTTTCAACAACTTTTCTTAGACCGTTCTCTTCTCCTCTTTCTGTTCTCCATGCTTGGTGTGGCACACACACACACACACACACACACACACACACACACACACACACACACACACACACACACACACACACACACACACATTGCAAAGATTGACTCACCTTCTCCCCTTTTTTATCTACTTTCAAGTGTGATTTTCTTATTGCCCCCATCTGTTACTTGTCACAGGTAAGTTTGAACGAGCAACGCGTACTTAAAGCAAAGTTGTTTACCAACAATTTTGTCTGGCTCATTATTGCGTTTTTATGTCATGAAAACCACTTAAAACCAACGCTCACTGAATGTTTTTTGCCAGGATGCTGCGTCAAGTATGCATTTACAGCAGTGTAAGTAATGATACCCACCATCTTAAGGTCTCCATGCACATTGGACCAAGCCAAACATGCTTATTGTGGGTTATTGCCAACCATCTAATAAATTTGAGTTTGTGCTGATTTTCCACCTATGCGAAATGTCTGTGGGGAAAAAAGTATTGGATGTGTAAAATTTTAACTTGCTCATATGAGAGCTAGTAGTTCAATTGCCCTGTCTTTTTCTGCCTTTCTCACACCAAAGCCCCCCAAACACATTAGTTGGCTGTCAGCTGAATGATGGTTTGGCCGATCATTCGGCAGTGTCTCACATACTCGAGCCCTCGCTCAGTCGACCACTCCTGTGTTCTCTGAGAGTTTCTCTGCCAGACATTTTTGGCGGTGGCTTATATCAAGGAGAAAAGTCTATGATCGGACATGCTGGGTCCTTAGCTCCCAATCGATTGTTTTGGGCTCCCATACACATTACACTGTCCTCCAAACCGCTTGTTAGTGGCAGGTTCAGCCGACATTTTGTCTAATATGTACTGATGGCTTTAGTCTTGGTAGAAAAATTAAATCAACAAAAATAACTCCTGGTTTTGGCTTACAAATACTGATGTAAAATACTAACCAAATACTGCTAGTGTGACGGCAGCCTTAAAATGAGCAGATCAGTCTTCAGGCATTTTCCGCTGTGAAGAATCTCAATCGGAATGCTTAAGGCCATGTTCACACGTTCAGTATTTGGTCAGTATTTTACATTGGTATTTCTATGCCGAAATCAGGAGAGGGTGATAAATACAGAAGTGGGGACGTGTTTCTGTTATACTTTTCCTCTGATTGTTCCACTCCTGATTTTGACTTGCAAAAACTGATGTCAAATATTGAACGTCAAATATTGAAGATGTCCCGGTGTCTGTCAGCTTTTTTTCTATCAAATGTAGCCAAATGTATAGAAAAGACGCTTTGGAAATGATCAAATAATAGAAAGAAAAAAAACGCTTCAGGAGAAAAACAGTTTTTCCATCGGGAAACTTGGCGGTTTCGCTTGCCTGGAAAAGAAGCCATGTGGACATACCCTTAATGCTGCCCCACACGAGAAGCGTAGCTTACCTTGTGCCTTGAGGACAGGCCTTCAGAAAGTATTAAACTATTACTATGCCGGTGGCAGCTAATTTCTAGATGATGTAGTGTTCATTTTGAGTATAATGGTGACTAGGATGGCCGACCGGACCTGCAGAGATCTCCCGACTTTCATGACCACAATATGCATATAGGTTTTCATAATCCCCTTCATTTCTTACATCTAACAGTGCAAGTGATTTTTGTCACTTTTCCATTTTCTTTTTTTGCAGCGTAATGCCTGATTTTAATATTTCTGGATGACTTTTCTCTCGTCCTTCAGACGTGGCACTCGTCCCTTTGGCCCGCGTAGTGTGATGTGTACCAGAGAGATCGTTTACGGTCCAGCGCTAATTATGCAGCACTTTTCCCTGGGATAAATGGATGGGAGTTTGTGTCTGTCAGTGGCACTTTAGAAGTCAGTCCTATAATGCCCTTCTTCTGCTCGTCATTAGTATTCACTACTCCATCAGCCTGCAGTTTAGACTCTTCTACTTGTATTTGTCACAGAAGATGATGAAGGGATGTTGCCTAGAAACACTCGGGCACACTCGCGACAGGAATTATCAATCTGTTCTGTATATTCACCTCCACATGGAGCGGAGAAAATTGAGTTTCACCGCTGACAACTTTAATTGATTGCAAGTTGTCTTTGCAGGCCCATGGCATCTCAAACATTATTTCCTGTAATCGAGGGGCTTGTTGGGGGGAGATTTTCTGGGAGGTGGTTTTCACCGTAGGATAAAAGTATGATTTTTATTGATTGCATTTTCTAGCTTATGCCAGTGTTCTCCATGTTCAATCATTCCCAAGTCTGCGCTTTTGTAACCCTCCAAAAAATGTAATTTTCGCTCTAGGATTGTTACTGCTCGTTATGTTCTTGTAGAAAGTTAGGCGTTTTATAGGAGTTGCATAACTTACTTTCTTGTAAACTTTCTGTAATTGGCGCGTTGCTTTACTGATGACTGGAAATAATCTGCTGTTGATAACATGAGATTATAAGACCTGTTGGGTCTCCTCAACTTTCTGCTTTACTAAATACTTCTATTGTCCCATTTTTTTGTTTATAGAGCCAACATATTCCCTAGCCCATTAAAAACTTTTTTATTACCGTTCCTGATGGGGCTCACAATCTAAATTCATTATCAGTATGTCTTTGGAGCGTGGGAGAAACTTGGAGGAAATCCACACAAACACGGGGAGAACATACAAACTCCTTGCAGATGTTGTCGTCGGTGGGATTTGAATCCAGGACTCCAGCACTGCAAGGCCCCATTCCTAACAATTTTGGGGCATATTTTAGTCTAGAACTTTGCAATGCCTTCAGTGGGTATGTTTCCGCGTTCAGGATTAGTATTTATCTTGTGTCAAAAAACACGTCAGCCAGATGTCACCGCATAGTGGATGGCATTTCTAGAAATAACACATAGCCTGTTACTGCTTCTGGGGAAGACCACGAACACTGCTTTTTTCAAGGAGTATGTCCATTCCATTCACAGTCTGATACTGTCATTGGATCAAAGGATACCCCCTCCAACTTCTAACGGCTTACTGATTTTTTTTTTTTTTTTTTTTTAATGGGTTCCAAAATTGCTTGCATACATTTTTATTATAATTTTTTTTTTGTACGGTGTTGTGTTGCCACACCTAGAGCATGAAAGGTGGTGATAAATTATTCTAATAATTTAACTGGACTAAATATTAATTTTAATTAAAGACAAGAAAACTTTCAAAAATAAACTTTTTACAGCCATTCTGACCTGGATTTTGATTGTGAGGCAGAAGACTCCTCAAGTGTCAGAGATCTAGTTAATGATGTCTGTGGTTTGTGTTCTTGTCTCCAAAATGGTTGTCTATAATAGCTGAAGGGGCACAACTGAAGCAGACAAACATTTTAACCACAATAATAAAGATTAATTATTATGTTATGCTGCTTTCTTTTATGCGAAGTGCAACACTTTTTAGTGTAATCTGATTAGAGTTGTTGGATAATACTGGAAATCCCATTAGTGGACGTAGAGGTTGTACATTCTTGCTATGTGAAAAAACATGTGGAAGTGTTTGCCTCATTGTGTCTGAATCTCCTCTTATTGATGGTGTCAGGAAATTAACCTGAATACTGTATATACTTTGGGCCCAATTCATCAAGACTGGCTTTGTTCACATCGGTGTTGAGGATTGGTTGTGCTGGAGTCGGATGTTCCTGATTCATGGAGGTGCGAGCTTCTTCAGGAATCTGGAGTGTTTGATGTGTTCCTCCATGTAGTACACCAGAAATGTTACTCCAGTCCGTAACTAGAGTGAGAGTTCTGGCACTGAAAGCCCCACCGCTCTTCATGAATTAGACAGGCTGTGGCATCACACCCTTGCCGTGCCCCAATTTGGGGAACCTGTACCTAAATTTTCCAACTTTTCAAAACTTATACTCTAGAATTCTGGCATGGAGGCTTTGATGAATCTGACCCGTAATGTATGTAATATATTATATGTGGTAATATATATAGCAGTAATTGAGATTTTGTCTGTGTTATGTTGGGCTGATAACGTTACGCTGCTCTGGTCAGATGTCAAGTCAGATTTCTGAACCAGACCTTTATTATCAGTGTTTATTTATTTTACAATTTTAGCGCCATTAATTCCGCAGTGCTATACAGGCATCATCATTGTCCCCAATGGGGCTTACAATCTACATTCCCTAATAGTATGTCTTTGGATTATGGGAGGAAACCGGAGAACCCAGATGAAACTCACACAAACACGGGAAGAACATAAAAACTCCTTGCAGATGTTTTCCTTGGTGCGATTTGAACCCAGGACCCCAGCACTGAAAAGCAACAGTGCTACCCACTGAGCCAGGGTGCTGCCAGTGTAGCTTTCCTTGCACTGTATTCTCAGATTACAATAGTAATAGACTCAAACGGCATGTGAACTGCCTACAATTCTTTGAGGCACCCTATCCTATCCCAGAAGCAATGCCTCTCTGAAAGAATACCTCCATGGTACGGAACACAGTGGATCGTGCTACAATTTTTCTTGCTTACTCTAATTTAAATCGCTAATCCAGCATTTGTTATTATTTTTATTGCTGGAGTGGTGGCATTATTGCAGGTTTCCTGCCCCTAGTATTATACTTAACAGCTGTAATTTTCTGCTGTTTTCAACGGTGTTCTGGTCGGTCTTCTGTAGGCTGTGACCTGCTGGATCACTTCAGCGTTTGCTGGATGATAAGGAGAACACTTCTAAATCTAAGTCTATGAGGGTGTTTGTCACTGTTACTTCCGGTTAGTCAGAAGCTGCGGTCACAAGATTGTGGATCGTGACCGGAGCGGCGCTGGGAAGAGCTGAAGATGGCGGCTGGTAAGTTTAATTCTAGGGTTGGGGAACTTGCATTAGTGGGACCAATCCAAACCACTGGAGTGGTGCTTTTAAAAAAAAAAGAAAGAAAAAAATGAAACCAGAGGTACATTTTGGGCCCCATATTACTTAAAAAAGCCACATGCATGAATTTTAAAATGCAGGTAATATTTATCTGTCCCTAGCTGAATGGTACCGGTATAAGCCTTCCTGAAATCCTGTCTGTTCCCCTGACTGTCATGTTTGTGTGCGGTGCCAATAATCCGTACACTTTTGAACTTGTGGACTAATCACATAACGATGGTGAAGTATATCCTGATTGCATCTGTTATGTCCCTTCTCCTCTGTCCTGTTGTCATCTTGGCTAATTTGTTGTGTTTTGAGAGGCCTCGAATGGCTTTTATTCTGCACTTAATATCGTATATGTCTGAACTCTTGAACAAAATATAACAAGACCATTCACACCAGTAATTTGTTACTGGTGGACGTCAACAACGCATTACCGGTTCTTTCTGAGCCAATCCAAGATGGCGTAAGATCCTGATATATTCCAACCACGCTATATACAGTGTGTATATGTGTATGTATGTATATATATGTGTGTGTATGTTATATATATATATATATATATATATATATATATATATATATATATATATATATATATATATATATAAAATATACATACACACACACACACACGGTCATTGCCATGTGTCATCCTTTTTTTTTTTTTGCCAGTGCTTGTTATTAAGCTCAATGGTCAATGGAGCAAACATTTTTTTCAGAGTATGAATTGTCCACAAAGAACAAAATGATCTTAACTACTACACACTTTGTGCGCATGTGCCATAATGACAAAAATATGTAAAAATAATAATAAAACATGCACTACATGGACAAAAAGGATGGAGAGTCTAGTGTTGAGCATTCCGATACCGCAAGTATCGGGTATCGGCCGATATTTGCTGTATCGGAATTCCGATACCGAGTTCCGATATTTTTGTGATATCGGAATCGGAAGTTCCCAGTGTATGGTTCCCAGGGTCTGGAGGAGAGGAGACTCTCCTTCAGGCCCTGGGATCCATATTCATGTAAAAAATAAAGAATTAAAATAAAAAATATGGATATACTCACCCCTCCGGCGGCCCCTGGACCTTAGCGATGTAACCGGCAGCCTCCGTTCCTAAGAATGCAGTGAGTTTAGGACCTGCAATGATGTCGCGGCTTGTGATTGGTCGCGTGAGCGGTCACATGAGCGGTCACGCGACCAATCACAAGCCCGACGTCATCGAAGGTCCTTCACTCCTCATTCTTAGGAACGGAGGCTGCCGGTTACATCGCTAAGGTCCAGGGGCCGCCGGAGGGGTGAGTATATCCATATTTTTTATTTTAATTCTTTATTT
Source organism: Ranitomeya variabilis (assembly GCF_051348905.1). Taxonomy (NCBI): domain Eukaryota; kingdom Metazoa; phylum Chordata; class Amphibia; order Anura; family Dendrobatidae; genus Ranitomeya; species Ranitomeya variabilis. Next base: position 55,807,719 of record NC_135237.1, on the reverse strand, counting down.
TTTACATGAATATGGATCCCAGGGCCTGAAGGAGAGTTTCCTCTCCTTCAGACCCTGGGATCCATCCAGGATACCTTCCGATATTTGTGTCCCATTGACTTGTATTGGTATCGGTATCGGCGAGATCCGATATTTTGCCGGTATCGGCCAATCCGATACCGATACTTTCGAATATCGGAAGGTATCGCTCAACACTGGAGACGCATCTCGTAAATTACTGAATTCCGCCTTTTCAGTTTGTCCTACTGCCGCCGGTGTATAAGGTCCAGCTCCTATTCACGAACCTTGTGTTCTAATGCGCTCCTGTGATGAGACTCCACTGTTCCAATGATTCATCTTGTGCAATTTCTCCTCTTCCAAATATTCCACACTCATCTTATAGAAAATTGGAAGCAGCAGGAACTGCAGCCATGAGGTGGAGACCACGTAATGTTACAGACCTGAGGCACACAAGTCACCAACGCTCTGCCGACTCCAAACCTTATTTGCCATTAATCTCCGCATAAAACTGCACCAGGAGCTTGGGACATGGGGTTTTATGGCTGAACTTCTCTCAAGCTTTATAACTTGGGGGAAAGCCCTGTCTGTTCTTCATGACTGTGCCCCATTCAACAAAGCAAGTTTGGTGAGGAAGAAGTTGACTTGCCGTACAGGGTCCTGAACAACTCCATACTAATGACTATGAATTTAGAATGGGACGCCATAAAAGCTGTATGTGTAATGTGTAGGTGTCCCAATAATTTTGTCCATATAGTTCAGCCCCTTTTGGGAGTAATTTATTTAGTGCCAAGAACAGGGTAAAGTTTTTCTGTCAAATCGGTGAAATTATCTTTGGCTGTGTTCACATATAGTGTAAAAACCACAATTTTTGCTTTTTTTACCTCCGATTTTTGCAACTTTTGCTATTTTTCTTTTAGTTTAATTAAAATGTTGAATTAAAAGTTTTGATTCGGCACTTAAAAATGCAACAGTTTTTATTTTTTCCCATACATTGTTTACTGGCCTTTTTTGCAGTCTCCCCATATAAACCTGTAAAGAAAAATGCACCAAAAACCGCCCAGTTAGGCTATGTTCGCATGTTTTGTTTTTGAAGCATTTTTTTCTTTGCTCTCTTGGTGGTAAGAAACTTGCTTTAAAAAATAAATAAGGCTATGTGCACACGATGCGGAATTAGTGCGGATCCGCAGCGGATTTTTCCGCGCAGAAACGCTGCAGTTCCGCAAAGTGATTTACAGTACAATGTAAGTCAATAGAAAAAAAAATCTGTGCTAATGGTGCTGAAAAATCCGCATGAAATCCGCTGCGGATCAAAAGAAGTAGCATGCTACTTCTTTTGTGCGGAACTGCAGCGTTTCTGACTCCTTCCATTATAGAAATCCGCAGAGGTAAAAAATGCAGAAAATCCGCATCAATTCCGCAACATAAACGCACAAAATCCGCGGCAAATCCGCACCTGCGTTTTCTGCCAGGAGATGCTGATTTTGCGCGGAAAATTCTGCACCCCAGTCTGCAACATGTGCACATAGCCTAAATCAGTTTTACTTAGTTTTTGTTGCGTTTTTTTGCTGCGTTTTTGGTGTGTATTTTTCTGGTATTTTTGTCAGGGTGCATTTGTCTCTTGTGTATGCTGATAAAGTTTAATGCATGAAAAAATAATCTGATTCTATTTCATAAGGTTTTAGCCCCCAAAATGCAGCAAAAACTGATACCTGCGTTTTTGCAGCATTTTATGCACCACCCATTGCTTTCAATGGGTGAAAAACGCTGAAAAAAACACTAAAAGAAGTGACATACTTGCAAAAACCAAGGTATTGCACAAAATACTAAGGACAAAAAAAACAAGCTCTGTACATGAGATTTCTGAAATCTCATACTTTGCTGGTACTGTAAGCGTAGCTGAAAGTTTGCCTAAAAAAACATCGTGTAAACATAGGGTTAAACAACATCTTTAGATGTACAGTGGACAGGATTTTCATGAAATCGCATCTGTTTTACTTGGAGAGTTAAATACAGCATATTTTCTGCACATAATATCTGAGTAAAAAAAATGCAGCATTTACGTTATGTGAGAGCGGCCATATCTGTGCCGGCTAATCTTTTTTTTTATTGCCCTGAATCATGTTGGTGAAATTACAAGCACAGGCTAAGACAGGATTTTCTCTAGTTCTTGCTGCTTTTCCATTTATAATTATGTTCTAATATCCGGATATTTTGCTGATTAGTGTTTTTTTTTTTTTTTTTTTTTTACACCAGTTTCATTTCTGTAAATGTAGTAAACTTTTTGGATTTCATGACAGTAGCTTTTACCAGCAACTCCTGGGTAAATCAATGGGTCCAGGAGTAGATTGTCCACATGTGTATTTTGCCAACCTCATCGGGACTGTCCGTTTTGTTATTTGGCTTACTCTGTAAAGTAATTATTTTCTAAATCCTCCATGTTAGGCGCCACTTACATTCGGATGGCATACTGTGCCGTTCTCTGGACAGCTGTGACCTGATTGCATTTAGGTACCACGGACCACGGCTGAAAATCCTCTTTAGCGCCTGCTGACTGTGAAATGTTCCAGCTAGAGCAAGTATCCTGTATAATGGGATTTATGAAGCCATCACAATACATTTATACAAGGCCGCTGTATGAGTGATCATAGGCAATTGCTAAAAGTATAGAGTGTTAATAAAGAATTATTCACAATGCTGCCTCTCAAATATCATAATTTGCAAATGTAGTTTTATTTATTTCTATTCCTTAATTGGTAAAGCCAGTGAACTGATTTACCCATGTTACTTGCCTGAATAAAACCATAAACCTTAAACTGGCAATGGCATTGCTTTTTTTTTGTTATTTAAAGGCGTTTTCCATTTTGCGCCGCTTGATTAAAAACCGAACCAAATTCTGTTTTTCTCATCTTGCTGACGTTCAGCTTCCACTGTTGCTCGCAGTGTCTGTTGTCTGCCTCGCTGACATGTTGATACCGCTGCAGTCAATAAGTGAGCATTCAGCTGAATGATTGGCTGCAGTGCTCTCAACTTGCCTTCAGCAATGCAGACAACAGACACCAGGAGCAGCGCTGGAGTCTCAATGCTGGACCCAGGGATGGTGAGTAAAGCCCCCGTCTCACTAAGCGAGATCGCTGCTGAGTCACAAGTTTTGTGACGCATCAGCGACCTCCGTAGCGATCTCGCTATGTGTGACACGTAGCGGCGACCAGGCCCCTGCTGTGAGATCGCTGGTCGTGTCGGAATGGCCTGGACCTTTTTTTGATCGTTGAGGTCCCGCTGGGTAGCACACATCGCTGTGTTTGACACCTTACCAACGACCTCGTTGACGACTCAGACACTGAATCGTCATAATAGCTCCCATGTGACATCGTTGTACAGGTCGCTACAGGTCGCTGGTGAGATGTCAAACAGTGAGATCGCAGCTGCGATCGTTGGAAGATCTCACTGTTTGACATCTCACCAGCAACCACATAGCGACGCAGCAACGATCCCTGACAGGTCGTATCGTTGTCGGGATCGCTTTAGCGTCGCTAAGTGAGACGGGGCCTTAAAGCAGTTTTTTCTTGTTTGGAGTTTAAAAAAACAAACAAAACAAAAGCAAACACACTACAATCTGTTGTCCTGGAACAGGGGTTTTCTGAAAATTCCCTCAAGTGCTTGGATGATCAGTAATCGAGAGATATTGTGAAAGCAACTAACCTAGTTCTTCATACTCTTACTCCTTTCTGGTCTTCCTGTGTTCTCCCAGTCACTATCCTATCCTACCCCAGCTTCTTTCCCTTTCCCTTCTCCTACCCCTTATCCCTTCCCCTTATCCCTTCCCCTAACCCCTAGCCCTTCCCCTACCCCCAATCGCTTCCCCTACGCTGGCCCCTACCCTCTATCCTCCCCTATGCCGGCCTTTTCCCCCATCCTTCCCTATACCCGACTAATTCCCCTTCCTTCTCTTTTTTTTTGCCTACTTCCAAGACTTATTAATGCCTCAACTTCTTAGCTTTTCCGCCTACCCTATCTCCCAAGTTTTCCTCCCTTTTGTTAATCCAAAAGGTCTTTGCAGTAGTCATACATGGCAATCAAGGAACAAAGTGTCACTTATATGGAGTGTTTTTTTTTTTTTTTTTTTTTTTTTTATGGGGGGGGGGGGGGGTGTGCTGATTATTTCTTCTATTTCTTCTCCCCACCTCCATCCCGTGGAAAGTTGGAGTTTTAATTGTCCAGTTGCCGTGACATACACCCCCATATGACATACACCGCCACAGTATACAAAGTAGACAAGTGTGCCCCATGATCCTCACTCTGTTCCATGTAAAGTGATGCGTGTTCTATGTTCTTTCTTCTATATCTTTTTTTTTTTTTCTTCTTTCCCCTCTTCATTTCCCAGTTGCACAGATTAAAGGACAAACAGGCTGTTGACAAGTTATTACTGAGCTCTCACTTTTCTTGTGCCTTGGGCACTGAGGCCTTAATTGAAGCAGCCTTTCAAAATCTTATCCCAAAAGTGTCAGTGGAAGCGAGTAAGCCCCTTTGAGCCAGCTAGATGAAATTTAAAATGAGCTGCCACCTCTCTATAATAAAGCGTGCTTCCCCTGTAATGCCGGAGTTCTGTCAGGCACCAACCCTTTAATATGCCAATTACGTTGTTACCGTTTCTAGAGTCATGCAAAGTTGAACGTTGGGATGGTTTTGATCTAGAGTAGAGGAAACGTGGAGTGATGTAACTTCGTAACATCGGGGTGATTTCAGTTCAGCGACTCAGGTTCACGCTATTCGTCTTAGTTTTAGCCTCGTTCTCACAAGGCTGGCGGGGACAAAAGGTAAGAGCATAATGATCTGTCCGCTGGATGTATTTCTTGCTCTGAGGAATAAACCTGTATTATATAGAGCACATATACATCATAAACCCTTCCTAAGAAATGTTTACACCTGGCTGATGGAAGAGATTCTAGCTGCCGGCTAATGGACTCCCACTGATCTTCTATTGATCACCTATCGTAAAGATCGTTCCACGATGTAAAAGTTCTGCATCAGAAGTGAGCAGTGCTGCTAATGTTATGACCCCATGCGCCTGCTGAAACGTGTACATGATTGACAGGAATCCCTCAAGTGTCCTGTTTATTAGAATCGTGCATGCGATCCTGTTTCCACATAGAGCTTAGAAGGAGTCAGCTTATCAGTTTTTAGTCATACACCTAATGAAAAAAAGAAGAATTAACTGGTTGGAAAGGCAAAATAAGCAATTGTAAGTACACAGTGCTATGTAATACAATGACTGCAATGTATTAAGAGGATCCAAGCTTTAATAGGAGTTCTTTAAATAATGAAGGCTTCTATGGTACCAGAATCCCTCAATGTCTGTCCACTATTTCATCCTTCTTCTCCGCTAGATTTCTGAAACTTAACATGGACAAAACAGAATTCATCATCTTTCCCCTATCTCACGCGACCCCCCCAATTAACCTATCCATTACAATAAATGGCTGCCCACTCTCCCCAGTCCCACAAGCTCGCTGCCTTGGGGTAATCCTTGACGCTGATCTCTCCTTCAAACCACATATCCAAGCCCTTTCCACTTCCTGCCGATTTCAACTCAAAAATATTTCACGAATCCCTACATTCCTCAACCAAGAATCTGCAGAAACCCTAGTCCATGCCCTCATCATCTCTCGCCTTGACTACTGCAACCTCCTGCTCTGTGGCCTCCCCTCTAACACTCTCGCACCCCTCCAATCTATTCTAAACTCAGCTGCCTGACTAATCCACCTGTCCCCTGATATTCCCCGGCCTCTCCCCTCTGTACTCCCTGCACTGGCTCCCCATTACCCAGAGACTCCACTACAAAACCCTAACCATGACGTACAAAGCCATCCACAACCTGTCTCCTCCATACATCTGTGACCTCGTCTCCCGGTACTTACCTACACGCAACCTCCGATCTTCACAAGATCTCCTTCTCTACTCCCCTCTTATCTCCTCCTCCCACAATTTCTCTCGCGTATCACCCCTACTCTGGAACCCTCTACCACAACACATCAGACTCTCGCCTACCATCGAATCCTTCAAAAAGAACCTGAAGACCTACCTCTTCCGACAAGCCTACAACCTGCAGTAACCACCGATCGACCAAACCACTGCACGACCAGCTCTATCCTCACCTACTGTATTCTCACCCATCCCTTGTAGATTGTGAGCCCTCGCGGGCAGGGTCCTCTCTCCTCCTGTACCAGTTATGACTTGTATTGTTTAAGATTATTGTACGTTTTTATTATGTATACCCCTCCTCACATGTAAAGCGCCATGGAATAAATGGCGCTATAACAATAATAATAATAAAAATAATGGTAAAAACTAGGGAGCCCTTACCTTTGGAAATTTTGCTATTGGCATCTTTTTAAGTAGTTTCCTATTGATGTCTTTTTAAATCTATGTTAAAAAGGTCTAATTGAAAATACATTTTGTTCTTCCTAAAATAATGCATAACATTTTGCAAAGCAATTCTATTAATCCTGTTTCCAATCAACAGCACAAAAAAATGACTCATTGCTACTTTGATCGTTCTGCCATGCAGGTGTTGGAATACTTTTATATCACACGGAGTCGTATATACACGTTTTGCATCTAGTTAGAATTATTTTATGATTAGTTTTTTTTTAAGAGATATTTCTCCTTTAAATATCTTTTCTATTTATTAATGGGAGTCTGCATTCTATCACTTTTATCGTACGTTTCCCCATATAAGTTTGCATTTTCATTCCCTTTTTATGTGAACGGTTTAAGTGAACAGTTTCGGCGAGTTTTGGATGTGCTCTGTAATATGCCACACTGGCTGACTCCTCTTCTCAGATCTCTGTACCTTTCACAGTAAGAGCTTTCTGCAAAGTTCTTTTCAGAAATGAAATCCCATCTATCAAGATGAAGTGAGGGAAATCAAATGAGTGATACGTTTCATTTTTAGTCAAGAGTAAAAGCTTGGGAGTTCCACTTGCTAGTATTTCTTTTCTGAGCCGCTGCCATACAGCAAAGCCATTTATCTTCACTAAAGAGTAAATGAATTTGGCTTCTCTTGTGCTGCACACGTCTGCCGGCCTATGCGACTTCAACTTTTTTATTTAGTGTATTATTTTTCTTATACAAGGAAAGTTCTTCATTTCTTCCTCTGAATTTCCATAGACTTTTACTGCCTCTTACTGAAGGTTAAACTGAAATGAGAAAAATTGTAAGGTGCGGATGTTCAACCCCTTCGTGACCTTGGGATTTTCCTTTTTTCCGTGTTCGTTTTTCGCTCCCCTCCTTCCCAGAGCCATAACTTTTTTTATTTTTCCGTCAATATGGCCATGTGAGGGCTTATTTTTTGCGAAACAAGTTGTACTTTGGAACGACATCATTGGTTTTAGCATGTCGTGTACTAGAAAACGGGAAAAAAATTCCAAGTGCGGTGAAATTGCAAAAAAAGTGCAGTCCCACACTTGTTTTTTGTTTGGCTTTTTTGCTAGGTTCACTAAATTCTAAAACTGACCTGCCAATATGATTCTCCAGGTCATTACGAGTTCATATAAATGACAGAAAAACGACTGGCGCATCCAAACTAGTGTGACTAGGTGCATACCAGGAGCAGCTACCTCCATATATAATATGCAAAAAAAGTTGCACTCTATCGTGCCAAAACACGTCAAATATGAAATACATGAAATATGAATAGCAAAATGGCTTTTTGAACATTAGGAAAAAAATGTTTGAGACGCTTAGCACAGAATTTGGCCAAATAGTGTGAGCCCATCAACCATCGTCAAGGTGGTCTCATTAAACTGATGCTTCACCCAAGCATACTGACATTAGCCTTCGGTAAGTGTCCACATTTGGACAGGGAGGTCAGGTACCCATCTGTTTAATGAGACCACCTTGACGATGGTTGATGGGCTCACACTATTTGGCCAAATTCTGTGCTAAGGGTCTCAAATTTTTTTTTTACTAATGTTTAAAAAGCCATTTTGCTATTCATATTTCATGTATTTCATATTTGACGTATTTTGGCATGATAGAGTGCAACCTTTTTTTTGCATATTACGAGTTCATAGACGCCTAACATGACTAGGTTATTTTTTATCTAAGTGGTGAAAAATTTTTCCAAACTTTGCTAAAGAAAAAAAAAATTGCGCTATTTTCCGATACCCATAGCGTCTCCATTTTTCATGATCTGGAGTCAGTTGAGGGCTTATTTTTTGCGTGCCGAGCTGGCGTTTTTTAATGATTTCATTTCGGTGCAGATACGTTCTTTCGATCGCCTGTTATTGCATTTTAATGCAATGTCGCGGTGACCAAAAAACTGTAATTCCGGTGTTTGCAATTTTTTCTCTCGCTACGCTGTTTAGTGATCAGGTTAATGCTTTTTTTTATTGCTAGAACTGGCGATTCTGAACGCGGCAATACCAAATTTGTGTAGGTTTGATTTTTTTTTTTTAATTGATTAATTTTGAATTGGGTGAAAAAGGGGTGATTTAAACTTTTATATATATTTTTTTTTTTTCACATTTTTTTTTACTTTTTTTTTTTTTTTTTACTGTTGCCATGCTTCAATAGCCTCCATAGGAGGCTAGAAGCTGGCACAACGCGATCGCCTCTGCTACATAGCAGCGATCATCAGATCGCTGCTATGCAGCAGAAATGCAGGTGCGCTATGAGCACCGACCACAGGGTGGCGCTCACAGCTACCAGGGATCAGTAACCATAGAGGTCTCAAGGACCTCTATGGTTACAATGTACAAGCATCGCCGACCTCCGATCATGTGACGGGGGTCAGCGATGCGCTCATTTCTGGCCGCCTGGCCAGAAGCGCCGGTTAAATGCCGCTGTCTGCGTTTGACAGCTGTATTTAACTAGTTAATAGCGGCGGGTGAATCGCGATGTCACCCGCCGCTATTGCGGGCACATGTCAGCTGTTCTAAACAGCTGACATGTCCCGGCTTTGATGCGGGCTCACCGCCGGAGCCCTGCATCAAAGCAGGGGATCTGACCTCGGACGTATTATCCCGTCCGAGGTCAGAAAGGGGTTAAAGAAGCACCCCCCCAAAATGTGTAATCTCTAAACAGATCTAAATGAGTAGTCAATTTAGTGCAAGTGCTATAAAATACTTAAAGGGAACATGTCACCCCCAAAATGGAAGTTGAGCTAAGCCCACGGCAACAGGGGCTTATCTGCAGCTTTCTGGAATGCTGTAGATAAGCCCCCGATGTATCCTGAAAGATGAGAAAAAGAGGTTAGATTATACTCATCCAGGGTCCGGTCCGATAGGTGTCGTGGTCCGGTCCGGCGCCTCCTTTCTTCATCAGATGACGTCCTCTTCTTTTCTTCACGTTGCGGCTCCGCTGCAGGCGTACATTGTCTGCCCTGTACTCTGACCTTTCCCTCAACAGGGCAGACAAAGTGCGCCGGAGCAGAAGAGGACGTCATCGTAAGGAGATGGGAGGCCCCAGACTGGACCACGACACCCTCCGCAGCGGGACCGCCCTTGGGTGAGTTTAATATAACCCCTTTCTCATCTTTCAGGTTACATCGGGGGCTTATCTACAGCATTCCAGAATGCAGTCGATAAGCCCCTGATGCCGGTGGGCTTAGCTCGCCTTCCATTTTTCGGGGTGACAGGTTCCTTGAACGATTGCTGCCTTCCCCGGTGCCCACCTCCAGTCCTCATCTCACTCAGGTGACTGAAAAGTATTCTCCCTCCCACCTCTTGGCTTTTTACCTATTTTGCTACATTACAGCCTGTGTGTAATCTGTATATAATCTGATTTGTATGTGATTTATCAGCACTAAATAGACGTTGGTAAAGTGAAGTGAGAAAAATATAGGCATAAATTACGTTCTTGGGATCAAACAACTACAATTTGCATGTGCATATGTATGCACCCCGTTTGCTATGAAGCTCCTAAAAATTCCTGATGCAAACCGTTACCTTATGAAGTCCCATGCTTAGTGAATGGAAGTGCACCTGTGTGCTATCTAAGTGCACCATGGTCTGTCAGTATATGCACTTTACCTTTTCTGAAAGGCCACAGAGGCTGCAACACCATAAAGCAAGAGGCGCCACTAACAAAACACAATGAAGACCAAGGAGATCTCCAAGCAAGTCAGGGACAAAATTGTTGAGAAGTACAAGTCAGGGTTGGGGTATTAAAAAAATATATCCCAATCTCTGATGATCCCCAGGAGCACCATCAAATCCATTATCACCAAATGGAAATAACATGGTACCACAACAAACCTGATAAGGGAGGGCCGCCCACCAACTCTCAGCCTGGGCAAGGAGGGCATTAATCAGAGAGGCAGCACAGAGACCAAAGGTAACCCTGAAGGAGCTGCCAAATGGACAAAAGAAAACATTTACTTACCCTTAAAAATTGTAAGAGTCCATTTGAGTTTGCCAAACGACATGTGGGAGGCTCCCCAAATGTATAGAGGAAGATGCTGTGGTCAGATGAGACCAAAATTGAACTTTTTGTCCACCAAGGTAAACACTGCGTGGCACCAAACCATCACATCTCATCACCCCATGAACACCATCCCCACAGTGAAACATGGTGGTGACAGTGTCATGCTGCTGGGATGTTTTTTTTTGGGCATAACGGACAGGAAAGATGGTTCTAGTCGAGGGGAGAGATGGATGGTACAAAATACAGGGATATCGTTGAGAAATGGTGGCCATACTCATTATATAGCTGTTGGCAAACGATCATTCACCAAACCACTCTCTCCAGACTCCAATATACTAATGAGCGCTTGGCTGAGCGTTCGTGTTTTTAACAAAAGCTTTGGCCATTGAAATTCCAACTGTGCTATTCATCTCTATTAACCCTATAGGCTCTTCAAAAGAACTAATTGACAAAATAATATAAAAATATACAGTATATATTTTTAATGTAATATATGAATAACTACCTAGCACCCCGTTCCCTCAATGTAGAGCTTCTGTCTGTACTGTGTGTGTACAGAGGTGATCTAGGCACACTGGCTGATTGGCGGAGCAGGGAACTAATGGATCCTTCATCCTCCATGGTATTCCACTGTATCTGCAACCTGAAGATACAGGTACTGTTGGAATCCAGACCTCAGGCATGGGGGGCAGTGCCTTTCGGCACTGAGCCCGACCAACTCGCAGGCCCCAGTATGCCACTGGCTTACCTCTACTACTAATAGACACTTTTCCTTTTGCTTTCCTGAAATCGGCCATTGCTTTTCTTCAGGGATGGATGGGATTGCAGGAAGCACCTATGTGAATGAGTAGATGACTAGCCGTCCTGCCGGCGTTCTGTCCTCCGCTTTTTGTAGCTGATGCACTGACGAGATCCTCTTTACAAGGGAATACCTTTTGTTTGGTGAAGCACATTGCTCTTTGTCTATTGGTTTTGATTTATGTTTTTCTCTCCATTAGACAATTCATGCTGATATTTATTTTGTTTTTTTTCCCTCCTAAAGGTCAGTAAATCAGTCAATAGGCTGTCTAATGACTTGTTTTGTGATTGAATTGTGGGGAAAAAAAAGAACACTTGCCTAGCTTGGCAAGGAGCCATAGTGGATAGTGGCACACAGCGTTGACTTCCCGTCACCGGTTCGGTGCGGTGGTTGTACCTGCTCATGTCTAGCAAAGTGAAGTGTTTTGTCTTTCATGGCATGTGAAATTTGTGGAATGATTGAATTGGCAGCCACTAGATAAAATACTAATTAAACATGAAAAACAAGCTATATCTGTTCTTTTGCAGCTGCTTGTGCATCATTATTTAGGAGATTTCCATCTGGCTGCGTTTCCCATTTTACCGATGTGGATTATTGTTGCTGTTCACTGTTAGTTGCTATATGTCGCCTTGCGTGACCCCACGGAGATTTTCCTTATAAACTGTTGTGCGCCGCTTGTTGTAATAATTTTTTATTTTTTTTTGCTATACACACAGATGATATATGCTGCCCCTTTCCATAATTAGTCTAAGCAGTTTTCCAATGTCATGCAAATAAGACACTTCTCCGCTTCCTCACTTTCTTGGCACATCTTTGCTGTCAGTGTACTGTTGATGTCGTGATTCTCTCCTTATGCCAGCCAATGAAGATGGATTCAATTTTTGGGATTTTATTATGGTCAGAGTATTGTTTTCACAGGAGAGAAGCCACTGCCAGGAAGCCTGGCGGCTGCCTACTGCTTTCTACCCGTCGAGAACACATGCACACTCAGCGGAATCGAGAATGCGTGTCTATGGGCAGTCAGTAAAAAAAACTTACTTTTCGGAGCTGTGCGGCTGCCTTCAGTCTTTTATGAACGATCGCATCCAGTCTAGGCAGTGCAGTGTACTAAACAAAATAATACAGCGGTGGACACTACGAAAGAAACCTGACAGATGCCATTAAAGTCATTGGGGTCCATTAGGCGCCATTATCTACCATCGCTTGTAGAATCCATCTGCCAGCGGCTACATGACGCATGAGCACACACACTATGCGCGCCGCTGTGTACACCTCCAAAACCATTGTTGAGCAAATTTGACTTTTGTAACATATATGACTTCTTTCTATATTTGTAGAAATCTGCTTTAATTCGTTTTTCGCATGCAAGAAAGGCAAACGTCTCTGTGCGCACTTGTCCCGTGAGCACCCCGTGCGCTTTTAAAGGGCACCTGTCACCCCGTTTTTTCAGTATGAGATAAAAATACTGTTAAATAGGGCCTGAGCTGTGCATTACAACAGTGTATTTTGTGGACCCCGATTCCCCACCTATGCTGCCGAAATACGTTACCAAAGTAGTCGTTTTCGCCTGTCAATCAGGCTGGTCTGGTCAAAAGGGTGTGGTGTCTTCCCCCAGATTTTGCTTAGTTTTCCGTTGGTGGCGTAGTGGTGTGCGCATGTCTAAGGTCCCGAATCCACTGCACAGGGGAGTGAAAAGAGCGCGATGTGCACGATTTCATTGGTGATCGTTGGACGCGGCCATCTTCCTTTGGCCGCGCGTGCGCAGAAGCGGTGCTCTGCTGGCCGCGGCTTCAGGAAAATGGCCGCGGGATGCCGCGCGTGCGCAGATGGAGATCGCGGCGGCCATTTTCCTGAAGCCGAGATGCGAACTCCGCCCACCGATCACCAATGCAATCGTACACATCGCGCTCTTTTCACTCCCCTGTGCAGTGGATTCGGGACCTTGGACATGCGCACACCACTACGCCACCAACGGAAAACTAAGCAAAATCTGGGGGAAGACACCACGCCCTTTTGACCAGACCAGCCTGATTGACAGGCGAAAACGACTACTTTGGTAACGTATTTCGGCAGCATAGGTGGGGAATCGGGGTACACAAACTACACTATTGTAATGCACAGCTCAGGCCCTATTTAACAGTATTTTTATCTCATACGGAAAAAACGGGGTGACAGGTGCCCTTTAATATTTCCATCACCAGTGTTTTAGCTGGTTCCTAATAACATTTATTAAACACATTTAATAACGTCTTTTACATGATGCATATTAAATACCGTACTTAATCTCATTATCTCTCCGTACTCAGCACGATGAGGCAGAATCTGCTGTAGTCAGGCGGATTTAGTTTCTTCGTAGATTAAGCAGTTTTATGGAGAAACACTATTTACATGTAATTTTCGGCTTATGTTCTTTGTATCCCCTTCCTCTTAATCTTGTGTTATTTGTCTGTGATTTCACGTGATGATGAAATGAGTTAGGAGACAGCATATTAGCCTGTCAAGGGCTAAGTCCAGGGTAGGATTTTTTTTTTTCTGGAAAAATATTTATGTAAACTATTGTAAGCCAAGATTTAGTTGTAATGAAAGTTGTAATAAGTTTTTTTTTTTTTTTCTTTTCTTTTTAGACCTAATCAAATGAACGTCCTTATGTCGACTGTTTAGCTTTACACCTCATTTAAGGACAATGTGCAACAAGTGGAATTTTTATTTTTCTCATTCCATGTGCCAGTTTTTATAGTACAATATAAGCCAGTAATCATGTGTAAACCCCAAACAAATGCAGAATCAAAGATTTTCTGTTCTAAGAAAAAGCATTTGAAAAAGTAGCACCAAAAATAGATCAAATAAATGAGACAACACTGCAAAAACGCTATAATCAGAGAAGATTGTTGCTATTTTTGCAAAAAAAAAAAAAAAAAATGCAGCATTTACATTGTGTGAACAAGCTCTTAATTATAGATGGTCGAACCCGAACAAAGTAAAGTTCTGGGTCCATACCGAACACCTACTGTTTGGGTTCAGCATCCTGAACACCGAGTGTTTCCCGCGCTGTCATCTGTAGGACAGCGCAAGAAATACTGGCGGCTTTGATCAAGCATAAGATTAATACCACCGGTCAGAGCTCTGCAGTTCTCACTCTCAGATGACAGTGCGAGCCCGCAGCGGTGATCCAGAGGTAAAAACTACTACTCCCATCAGCCTACGCCTGCTGCCGCTAATAACAGCACCGCAGTTCTCCGGGAGATGAACTCAACGCTGCACCGTGAGGCTTTTTTGGGGAAAAGAAAAACCATAGCTTTCGTGACCTGCGGTAACCTCGATAATGTTGCCGCTGCTCACTGGTGCTGCAGTTGCAGCAGCTCATTCCTCAGTGGTTCTCAGCCTGAACAGTCGCATCTTGGCAATGTCCAGGTTGAAAACTGTATCCCCAGACATGAATTACGGCGTGGGACAGAACGACGGACAGGTGAGGCATATGTTTTTTTATTATTTTATGTTTTTTACATGAGACCATGTCGTCAGAGGAATAAGCGTTAACTGAGTATAACGGTTTATTATTTTTAAATATAGTAAAAGTGTGTTCTTTTATTTCAAATAAGACTTTATTCAAAAATTCAGGGAAACACACATCATTTTTTTTTATTATTTAGAGTGCACGTGGCTGAATACTCCCATCAGCTGCCACCTAGTCTCGCGTTTATTCGTGGCAGCAGGCATAGGCTGATAGGAGCAGTAGTCCCATCAGCCGCCTCCAGTGACCAGAGTTAAACTTTGTACTTCCGATCACAGCTGAGGGCTTACACTGTCATTTGACAGCATGGGAACTGCAGTGGTGTGAATGGCTTTAATGATTTTACCGCCGATCAAAAGCAGTGTTTGCCACGTTGTCATGCACATGACAGCATAGCAAAGACTGCATGTTCAGGCCTCCCTTTCACTTTTTTTTTTTTATTTTTTTTATAACTGTTTGGTCGAACCCGAACATCCAGGTGTCCACCCATCTCTAGTCTTGGGGGCTCCAATTTCCAGTGCAAGAGTCTGATGTCTGAAAATATAAAATTAGGGTCCTCTTCTGCACAGTATATGGATGATTTATATATAAAATACTTTTGGCTCACCCAGGATCTGCTATCATATGAAGCCATTATCCCTATAAACAAGAAAAAACCCATAGAGCGTTTTTCTTTGTTTTTACTTGTAACTTGAGTGTCTACTGATGATTGTAGCATTTCCTCCGTGCCAGCTCTGTTGTGACCGTTAAGTCGCCACGTTTCCTTCTACCTTAATAACTTCATGTCAGCCATTTTTTAATGTGGCAAATTTCTTTGGATTAATTGCAAACATGTTTTTGAAATATTTACACATTTCTTAAAGTGCTAATTGGTGCTGGAGCGTATGATCAGTAGCGGGGAACGGTGAAGCAAATGAACCTAAAGCACATCCACAATCAATTTTTATGCTTTGTTCCCTGTCTGGATTGCTGGCAATAAAATTCAAGCGTAACTAGAGGGCACACTTTTATTCCCTCCTCTGCTCGCTAGATAGGCCGGCGGAAAGGTTGCAGAAATAATTGGGCGCAATAAGTGCAGACAGTATATATGTTATAATTAAAATAATTGGGATAATAAATGGAGAGGTCCCGTGCCGTGTTTACAGGACATGTTTTCTGGTGTTTGGGCTCCTCTTTGTGGAATCTCATTATCAATAAATCCTCGTATTAAATGGATAATGTTGACATTAACCTTACCCCTCCGAAAGAAGTTGAGAAAATTTATGCAGATGATGCTAATTTTGTTGGATGCAGATATTGTAATATCTGTGTAGTGTTCTCCTGTTTTGTTTCTTCAAACCCCAAGTTTTGCCAGTGCCACAACAGTGTAATTCGGGCACAGTTTTGCTTTTGATGATATGGCTGGAAGTCTCTGCCGCAAGTTTAAGCGATACTCTTTTTCATTCTTTTTTTTATTTACCTAATGTAGAAATCATATTTGCGACCGTCCTGGATTTCCTGTCTGAAAAGAGGTGGTGTTTATGTAAACCCTACCCAAAAGTTGGCATGGACTAGAGCATGTACGTTCTTTAAAAGCGTTGTGAGCAGGACTTAGAGAGATATTCCCATCTCCAGGATTCTAACTCCGTATGTAGTAGGTGTAATAATAATAATGCAGTATAGTTCTTCTGATTCGCTACATTGCTTACCCCATGTGCAGGGCATTCCTTTAGTTTAGGTGTCTGTGGTTACGACCACTCACATAGTGACAGTTAGGCTTTCGTGATCATAACCATAGATTCCTAAGCTACTGCAATGCCCTGCACATGGGGCAAGCAACGTAGTAAATCAGAAGAACTATATAACATTGCTAATTGGAGGTATTTGCTAGTAATAAGAATAAATAATATAGTTACACCTACTAAATATTGGTATAATACCTTGGAAATGGGAATGCCCCTTTAACTATCCCTAAAATTATTGGCAACAATAAAAATGGATGCAGTCCCTTAAATGCAGTGTGGTAATGTTTCTCTCTCCTCCCCACTTATGATGTGATAAGGATCATGGGAGGGCTGATTTCTTGTTTGTTGTTCCAAATTGGAAATCCATTCTTTAAAATAACGCCCAGCTAATGATCAAATGATGGCAGCAGGAAGTGTGTGGTATTACATGAGTCATTCAAGTCGTCCAGAGAAGAAGCTTCTCATTATAGGGACTGTCTGATCTGGTGTCTGTATATCATGTATTCGGTGGTTTACTTACAATGAAGCTTTTATCACCAGATTATCACTGTCAGGACTAGTGGTCACGTGCCTGCTAGACCGACCACGCCATTTCCTGTGATGAGCAGTTCACTGTCTATAGACATTATACATAGAGATCTGTGGTGTGGGTGGGGTCAGCTTTCTGAGTTCTGCTTCATGATGCATCTAAAAACTCTGCGTCACAGTTGCTGCACCCTGTAAAGCAAGTGATACATCATTGGAATCAGGGTGTCTTTTTCTACATTATGCTGCTCTCACATGAGGTAGCAAAAACCTTGCAACAGATTTGTTTAGGTCCAACTGCAAGAGCGTCTACTTTTCAGGAGACCCTTTACTTGATGGAAAGTGACTCTGCATATGTGGGCACAGCCCAAGAAAAATATGAATATTTCAAGGTGATGGTCGAGTGTTCACTGAAAAAAAAAAAAAAAAAAAAAAAAAGTAAACACATTCCAGTAAATTGATATTCAACCAAATATTTTTTTTTAAAAAATTTAAGTAGAAACCCTGATTCTGTCAGCAGGTTTTTGCTATATAATTTGAAGACCGCATGAGGTCTGGGTTAAGACACTGATTTAAGCAATGCCCCTCTTATCAAGCTCCATGGTTTTGTTTGATTGTATTGATTGTTTCAGCACCAGGAGCTTCTCACTGCTGGGACACCGCAGTCTAGTGCTAGTCTGACACGCCCCCTCCTGTGATAGGCATCTCACTGTCTATAGACATTGTATATACAGAGCCTGTAGGGGGCGGGGTTAGCTTCCTCAGCTCTGCTGTATTGCCAAATCTAAAAACTCATTGGTTCAGAACTGCTGCAGCCAGTAAACGATGTGATGCACTGTTGGATTCAGCTTCTCTTTGCCTACATCAGACAGCTATCAGATGAGGAAGTGAAAATCTGCTGACCGACCCCTTTAATCACGTTTTTGGTGGATGATCAGTGATTCCTGAAGATTATGTCGCAGTTCCTGACACGCTTGACATGCAAGTGATATGGTTAACTCAGACCTTTCCATAATGTACCTGTGAACACTGTAAATTGGAATATTTAAGTACATTAACAATACATGTATGTAAGTGTGCGGCATGCATCTGTTAATGTGTCTCCTTCATGTCTTTCTGCTCTTCTGAAAGTGCTCTCTGTCAAGAGGTCTCTGCCTGTGCAGGGCAGTAAATTGTGGAGAGCTCCATAAAGAGTATATTAATTGCGAATGTTAATGCATTCTCACTGCCTTAACAGACTCGAGTATTTTCCATCTACAGAGCTCTTCTGCGTAATAAAATCCTCCGACCAGACGTCCCGCAGAAATGACTTCTCTTATAGAGACTTCCATCAGCGGCTAATGCGGATGATGGCTATTAGTCGCTAGTCTCTAAGTGTCTGTCCACATATATATGTTGGGTATGTATATAATGTGCAGATCTTGTCTGCTCTGTTATATACAGAAAACAATAGAGTCCTTTATTCTTCATCTCCGGATTTTGTTTTTTGGTTGTTTTTTTTTTGTTTGTTTTTCCTTTACACATTTGACTTTTCTCATGAATCTACACGAGTTTGCCCTACTGGCATAGGCTGTTGTGTGTTTTTATGCACTAATATTGTATAGGATACATAGGATATAGAATAGCCATGACTCCAAAGTGACAGTGTAATTTTAGGGGGGAGAACATACCAATTTTTGTGCTTTTGTCAGTAGAGGGCAGCATATGCTGGCAAATAGGCTCTAGTCGAATTCCTAAAAGTCTAGTTTCTGAAACATTTCTGAGTGTTAACTTCACCATCCCAGTGAGGGGGGGACCATATGTCTGTAGGTCCTGACTCATCATTGTGCTTTTTTGTTTTTATCTTGTTGCATTGACTGATTTTGCACCTAATATATGAAAATAAGCCAAAATGCGGGATAAATTGGTGCAAATTCAAAGATTTATTTATTTTACTCACTTTTATAGCGCCATTCATTCTACAGCGCTTTACAGACATTATCATCACTGTCCCCATTGGGGCTCACAATCTAGATTCGCTATCAGTATGTCTCTGGAGTGTGGGAGGTAAGCGGAGAATCCAGAGGAAACCCACACAAACACGAGGAGAGCATACAAACTCCTTGCAGATGATGTCCTTGGTGGGATTTGAACCCAGGACCCCACTAACCACTGAGCCACCGTGCAGAAGTCAGATTTTGCCCACTAGGGTAGCTAGAGTACAATTATGCAAACAGTTAAGGCCTCATTACACAGCAGCCTGATATTGGCTGAACCTGTCAATATCCACTTGATTGGCAATGTGTATGGTGGGCCGGTTGACTGATGATCAGGAGAGATATTGGTCGCAAAATTCCGATTTCGGACTATCACATTGTTCTCCCTGAGATAATCCTCCGGCTGATGGGTCCGTCACCAGCTTTCTCATAGTGTTGGCTGAGACGTCTATCAGCCGAAGCACGAGTTGCCGACAGTCATCTATCAGAGCCCATAATGCTGAACAACAAAAAAAGTAAACTTGAAAAAAAAAAAAGCGTATTAAATAATGAATAAGCCACGAATGAAAAAAGATGTGTTGGCAAGTAACTGAATAAAAAAAATGCACATTTATTAATACACCATACAATCAGATAAATGTGATAAATAATGTAATGCTGCTGCTGCAATAAAAAATAAATAAATCACATACTCACCTCTCGTCGTTGCTCCTCAGCGTCCCGTCTCTCCGCACTGACTGTTCAGGCAGAGGGCGGCGCGCAGATGAATACGTCATCACGCCTTCTGACCTGCACAGTCACTGCAAGAGGACGGGAAGACGGAGCGGCGCCTGGCGGATGGAACGCGGACAGGTGAATATGAAATACTCACCTACAGGTGAATATGAAATACCCGCTCCTGGCGCGCCTGTCCCATGGTACCACAGCTTCTTCGCGCCTGCGCGAGAAGGATCTGCTATGACGTGACGGTCACATGACCGTGACATCATGGCAGGTCCTTCTCGCGCAGGGCCTGTGGTGACGTCGCGGTCACATGACCGTGACGTCATGGCAGGTCCTTCTCGCGCAGGGCCTGTGATAACGTTGCGGTTACATGACCATGACGTCATGGCAGGTCCTTCTTGCGCAGGGCCTGTGGTGACGTCGCGGTCACATGATCGTGATGTCATGGCAGGTCCTTCTCGCGCAGGCGCGCAGGGCCTGTGATGACGTTGCGGTTACATGACCGTGACGTCATGGCAGGTCCTTGTCGCACACCAACCTTAGCACCGGAACCTGCCGCTTGCATGGACCGGTCACCGGAGCGTCGGAAAGGCGGCGGAAGGTGAGTACCGTATATAATGATTTGTTGTTTTTTTTTTTTTTTTTTATTATTTTTCACATTAGATGTTTTTACATCTGCATAGGCAGCCTCAATAGTAAGAACTTGGACACACAGGGTTAATAGCGGCGGTAACTGAGTGAGTTACCCGCTGCATAACGCGGTCCGTTAACGCTGGCATTAACCCTGTGTGAGCCGTGTCTGCGGGGAGTATGGAGCGGGCGCCGGGCAGTGACTGCAGGGGAGTAGGGAGGGACTAATTGGACTGTGCCCGTAGCTGATTGGTCGCGGCAGCCATGACAGGCAGCTGGCTAGACCAATCAGTGAATGAATATCCGTGATGGAAGTTGCCGACAGAAAGATGGAAGTACCCCTTAGCCAATTATATATATAGATGTTTGGATTTATTTCTGAGCCATTTATCTTATCAAGTGGGAACATCAAGTTGCTGTGCAAAAATAGCTAGTCTGTGCTGGTTAACCCGTGTGCTGCTGGCAACTGACCAGTGATAGAAACAACCTGTAGCTGTATGGCAGCCACATGACATTGGGCACATCCACACTAACTAATGTATGCCCTGAATCTCAATGAGCGCTTTCATTCACACACACGAGACCAGAACAGCTGGGTAGTTAGAGACCAAATTACCAGGGAAAAAACAAGGTACAGAAGTAAATTCAGCTGCCGCCAAGCAGGCACCAGAAACGTAACAAATTAGTAATAATGAGGATGATCTCTGGATATAGACAGGTAATATATCTCCATCTTGTCACACTCCAGGGATGTTGGCTTTGTATATTTTCTCCATGCGGTGACACCCTCCTCCCTGCACATACAACACCGCATCTGCACGCTCCTCTGTGCCCATAACCAAGTTTTGTCTTCTCATTTGTGAGGAGTCATTATGATGATTTATAGCGAAGGCCGTGCCACAACCTGCTGACACGTGATGAATAGGTTACTATGGTGTACAAACTATAGAGCGAACATCCCACACACAAGCTGGTCAGTCATAGCCTTAAAATCACCATCGTAATATTGTATGGGTCCCAATCATGACACAAAAATTACTTTTGTTGACTCCAGAAGATCTTTGTAGGTCTCCTTTGGTCTCTGTCACCAAGATCTTAGCAGCAAACCCAATAAGTCGGTTGTTACGGCCTCCACGGATCAGACTAGTTTTTTTTCCTGAACCTCCCTCAGATGGTTCAATGGATTGGGATCTAGGAGACATCAACATTTTGAACTCTGCCATGTTCTACAGGCTATTCTCAAATATGTGTTTCTGGTATGGCAGGTGTTATCCTGCTGAAGGAGGCCACTGCCATGAAGGAGTCTACTTGGCCTGTTGAAGGTTTAGGCAGATGTAGGTTTCCAAATAACCCAAGGTCTCCTGACAGAATATAGCCCACATCAACACACTTCTTCCATCGGCTTGCCTTATTCTCATAGTTCGTTTTCCCCAGGTAAGTAACGTACATGTTTTGGACGCCTACGTGATCCAAGAAAGAAATGGGATTCATCAGACTAATTTAAAATCAATATACTTCTCTTCACCGGTCAGTGGGTTTCATGTAATGACTGGTTCCTTAGGTCCCGTACTGTCATCATTTAGGCTAGGAAGTGAATGACTACATGAAAATTGGACACACTTGGTTTATCCTAATATTAATTCTCCCCTCCAAGACTTCTTAACATAGCGATGTTTCTGGGTCCCAATGTAAAGATACATCTGAATAAGTCCAGTACTCCAGTAATCACTAGAAGTGAATGGTATGGCATTGGTGATACGGCTTTCGATAGCCCACGATCGGAGACTCCCCAAAAAATGGAGGTTGGGGGTGGCAGACAGTGGATAGTTGGAGACTCCAAAGATTTTGCTTTAGCAGATCTAGGATAAGTTTGATTGTGATTGGAAATTTGCATTAAATGTTTACAACTCTTCTCTACACTTGTTTTGGGGCAACAAAAAGGAACCACTAATGGCAAACCCTGATGTTCCACAGTCCCATTTGCATTTTTGGAGCATACATGTGTGATGACAGGTGAATGCCTTCACATTCTTAGTTTGCCGTATGTGATGGAAAAGCTCCCAAACTATGAGTAGATTGTAGGGATCAATATAGCCAGCAAAAGCGAAAAATGTGTCCTTTTGACAACCATTGGGCTAGTGTGCGGTGCATATATAAAGTGGCAGAAGATAGAGCCTTTCCATCCAAGTATACGTCTGACAGAAGTCTCAAGGCCTTAGGCTCACATGTCCAGTTGTCATCCATTTGTAATGGATCCAATATTAAATAAAAAACTAAAGCTGTTTCGGAGTCAAAACGGTTGCACACTTTGGATTCCATCTTCCATCCATTGTTGTTCCATTAGTCCCGGATTTGTTTTTAGTGATCTGGACAAACACATGGTTTTAAAAATCATCCGTTAATGAATGACAGAACTCATGACCATCTGTTATGATCCGTTTTACATAGACTTCATGTTCCAAAAAAAGGGCTCTATTTGCTTTCCACTGTTTTTGGCCGAACCAGAAAGTTCGGCAGCTAAAAATTTTTTTTTTAAAAAAATTGCATCCGTATTGGAGTCAAATAAAAAATATTTTAGGACTGGTGAGTGCTCGTTACTCTAGTTTACCGAGGGTGCTCGGGTATGCACCAAGTATAGCGGGTGTTCGAGTCCCCGCGGCCACATGTTTTGGGGCTATTAGGTATCCACAAGACATGCGGGAATTGACAGTGTTTGCCAGGTAATCTCTGCATCTTTTGTAGCTGTGTAACAGCCATGAAACATGCAGTCGCGTGTATTCGAACACGTCACTCGAGCAGCCTCGGCAAACTTGAGTAACGAGCACTTGCGCTCATCACTAGTTAAAACCCCTATTGAAATGAATAGATCTTGTACTGGATCATTTTATTTCCGTTTTTGTCATTCTAAAACACATCTAAAACCGGAGTTAATTATTGGACATGTGAACATAGCCTTAACCCGTCATACAACTATCTTCTCTTACTTGAGCCTCCGCACGATTAGGAAAAGGCTGCTCCCCATAAAGTGGTTCCCGCCGGATGGTTGTATGCACCGGACCCCTAACTAGGACCTTAGCGGTCCCTTCTGATAGTGTAAGCGCCACTGTTCACGTAGCGCTATTGTGTTGCGGTGCATCTGGTACATCTGATTATTTCAGTGCCCGGGCACTCATTTCGCGTCAGCCAATAGCAATCATCTGCTCCCAGTTTGTCTTCTTTCTGCTTAGAACGAGGCTGTGTGGTGAATATTTATTCCGAATTGTAGTAATAACTGTGTTTTATTGCACCGCAGGGGTCCTCCAGGCACTCAAAAAAAAAAAATAAAATAAAGTATTGCATTCATTTAGTGTTCCGCATCAAAAAGTACAAGAGCTGTCTGAAGTCAAGAATAAAAATATAATACGTGGAAGCTGGCTCAATTGATTCACTGGAGGTGAAAAAGCAATCTATCTGCTCCCAGTAGGATTAGGTGGTGGGCTGCTGGTTTAGATGGCCATTGATGATTGTGTACTGTTTGTTTTTCTATTGTCATCGTCGTTACATAAAGACCTGTTCACCGGGTGGCACGTTCTTAATCTGCAATGTTTCTCCGAATATTTGCTTATCTCTGCGCCCGGGAGAAGCATGTACTTGCCCCCATGCAGAGTATAAAATGGAACTGTACTCTCTGCACATTTTCTTCTCTACTTAGTTCTCTCATGGAAATGTCGGCTCTATGAATAGAGAATATGCACAATTCTAGTTTATGGCCCAAATAATAACGCAGTAACCCCTTCACTTCCAGAGTCACGAAATACAGTTATCCCAAGTGTATTGTAATAAATAACTGCACATCTGATTAAAAACCAATTGCTACTTAAAGGTCACCCACTCCTACCAAAAGAACTGCAATAGAAATAAGGCCACAATCACACGTTCAGTATTTGGTCAGTATTTTCCATAAGTATTTGTAAGCCAAAACTAGGCGTGCAATAATCAGAGGAAAAGCATAAGGCTATGTTCACACGTTGCATTTTTTCAGCAGTTTTTTTAATGCATGTTTTCTGTGTTTCACAGTACCAGCACAGTCTGAGATTTCAGAAATCTCATGTACACAGCTTGTTTTTTTTTGTCCTCAGTATTTTCTGCAGTACCTTGGTTTTTGCCAAATGAGGCATGTCACTTCTTTCAGCATTTTTTTCAGCGTTCTTCACCCATTGAAGGCAACGGGCATCGCAAAAATTCAAGTATTTGCTGCGTTTTGATGCCAAAACCTGATTAAATAGAATCAGATTTTTTTTTAATGCAATAAACTTTATCAGCATGTACCCTGACAAAACCGCAGACAAAAAAAGCAACAAAACGAATCAAAACCTGCTTTTTTTTTTTTTTAAGCAAGTTTCTCACTGCCAAGAGAACAGGTTTTGCCTGTGGGGAAAAATCGCATCAAAAACGCAAATGTGAACATAGCCTAATAGAAACACGTCACTGCGTTTATCACTCACTCCTGATTTTGGCTTAGCAGTACCAATGTGAAATACTGACCAAATACTGAGAGTGTGAACGTGGCCTAAAACAATAACTTGACGTGTTTCTACATATATTACATCCTTGTGTGATGTATGGTCTCATACATGAAAAAGAGAGGCTGATCGCTATAACAGTGCCGATATTGTGCCAGTGACGTCCTATGACCAAATAGCGTTTGGGTACCATGCAGAATAATGTTTCTGTTTTCTGAAATATGTGTGTATGGATTCCAGTAAAGGTATGTATGTGTACATTTAATCTTTGGCTGTGTAATTCCCTCAGTGACAAAACCTTATTAGTATTATTATTATATAGTTTTCACTGGGGGTGTGTACTTCTGCCTCCTGTATGACACTGACCAATCATAAGCAGGTAGCAACATAGAAGTGCAGAAGGACATGTGATGTCATCATGGTCACATGACTTGAGTCCACAGGTCCTGCCAACCAGAGTGTACAGTCTAAATAAGCACTGAACATATATATTACACAGCACATAAGTGTGGAGCTAAAAACCAGAGTTATATTACATAGCATAGAAGTTCTGGAAATATTATTTCAATGCAGCCACTATTACATCGTGTGTTCAGTTCAACATGAAAAATTTGGTTAAATGTTCTTTTTTTATGCATTCTCTTATAGTCAATCAGTACTCTTTTATGGCCTGAATTGCCACATGCAAATGGACAATTGCCTTTGACGTAGGGTCATATTCCTACACACAGTGCTGGATTGTTTTCGGGACATGCCTTACTGACTCTTCCAAGTTTTTGATTTACTCATACAGTTGCAGAAAGAATAAAGTAGAAACTGTTCTTTTAAGAATTTTAAGAAATTTAGCTTCTGAATTGTTTTTATGATCCCCCTGCAAAGTACACTGAGCATTGTTACATCAACCTTATATTCTACAGTATTATACTGTACTAATCGAAAATTTGCAATGGATGATTGTTATTTGGAGTCAATTTTGATTAAAAAAAAAAAGATGATAAAAGTAAAAAATCCTGCCAGGTGGTGACTCCTGAACAACACATCCGAAAGGCAAAGATGAAGCCAGCAATGTTGCATATGTTCCATGACCCTACGAGGACGCTAATAACTCCGTCATCCTGAGGAGGAGCACTCCTTTATACTTGTTCTTTACATTCAGTAGTTAATTTATTTATACGGGAAATGGATTTAAGTGATTAATTCTGGTTTTCCCCTTTCAACTTTCTCCCTCCGTACCTCCTGAGATTAGTCATAACAGTAAAATCATTAACACGTTTTCTGGGAACTGCATATTGTAGAGACCCTTACCCTTTGCACACATTAATTAAGAGATTCTGCATTCTTAAATGACCCTTAAACTTCACGCATCTTTTTCTCAAGCATTTTTTGGGTCACGGTTTAATTATGATAAATATTACGTATCAGCAGAGTCTGGTTTGTTTTCATTGCCGTCAGAGTAGACTTCTGTTAATGCTTTGACCCAGTCTGAAATAGTTGGCCCACCATGGCTGTAAATATTCTTTGTGGCATATCATTTATTCTGTTTAATTGATCAGTGCCTCTTTTGCAACTTCAGGATAAACATTCCTTTTTTCTTTTTTTTTCTTTTTTTCAATTTTATTTAAAAGTCAATGTGGTCACAATCCATGGTATTGGACAGTTTGGACACATTAAAGTCAACCAAACGATTTTGGCCGAAATTGGCCACCAACTAATGTGTATGGAGGCTTCCTGATTGCCCATTGACAGAATATATAGAAAGTGGAAAGGATAGGACATGTTGAAATGAAACACATGATCCTTTTGGTTACATGGGAGATGGACCTCCCAAGGGGTCTTGCAGTAGCTGCTTCCTCTACTTTACCCCTTTTGTCCTCCTATAGCTGTGAGCTAATCAGATATGGAAGACCAGTTCCTGGTGTACAAGTCCACTGTGAGTGACAGTCAGTGTGGATCCCGATCTACCCATCCTTCTTTTAAAAGGAAACTGTCCGCAACTTTTACATCCCCAAGACTATTTATGGCTGTGTAGTCCCTTAAAAGATAAGTCAGTAAACCCCTTTATGTGCTGCTCCAGAAATCACGTTTTGATGTTGTCTGCAAATTGTCTCTTCAGAGAGGAAGAGAACTAGAACTCTAGCGCCACCGATTGGAAGCGGTGATCCTAAAAGTCAATATCGACACTTTAACGAACCTTTCAGTATGACTTAGGATAAAAGCCAAACCAGAAGCTCAATTTGCAGACAAGGTGTTTCGAAGTGTTGCCCCTCATCAGTGGAAAGTATGAGATGTGGGTTGACTTGTTGAGAGCAGGGCTGTGGAATCTGTAAGCCAAGCCTCCAACTACTCAATTACCCTGACTCCACAGCACTGCCATACTGTGAAGCATGTACTGAGCATGTACATAAAGTGCAGTACAGATTCATCTCAACTAAAAGCTTAGATCCTGAGATCATGAACAGAACAGACATTTATAGGACATTTCACAACTTTCCCAAATTCTTATGAAAACGTTTACATCACATACTGCATTGTGCTACTG
This sequence comes from Ranitomeya variabilis, assembly GCF_051348905.1. NCBI lineage: Eukaryota > Metazoa > Chordata > Amphibia > Anura > Dendrobatidae > Ranitomeya > Ranitomeya variabilis. The sequence continues at coordinate 55,780,365 of NC_135237.1, read as the reverse complement.
TACCCAATGTATTATATACCATTTTATACCTATTTCGACTCCACCAAGATGGACACCGACTCCACATCCGTGGTTGAGAGGCCCTGGACTGGGGTCGCTGCTTCCGATTCGTGACACTAGACTTCTAGTCCTCTTCCTCTTTGAAGAGGCTATTTGCATATTTAATTTCCCAGAAGAGCATGCAAGATGTATAAGGCTCCTCACTCGGACATGCCAGGCTTGGCTCGTTACTCTCCATAAGGAGAAAAGTTAGACCAAAGTTCACTGAAATTGCATTGGGACTTGACAATGCACTTACAGCTTCTCAGTCTCTACTGTATTTTCACGGATGGTTGAACAGATCCTAGAAACTCTGTGTCCATTTGCCATCTGATAGAAACAAAAAAATCTGGCAGAACATGGACACTTGAAATGGATGTGTGACTGTAGCCTAGAGTGGGGTCTTTAGCAGTGAACCGTTTACTTATGACATCCATGTACCTATGTGACATATGAATCAGTGGTGGACACAGGCTGAAGAGGGCCCATGTGCAAGAACAGTAGAAGGACCCCTGCTTCTTTGGGAAGGAAGTGGGCCCCTTTATCTGTTGAGCCCTGTGCGGCTGCACCAATGGTGTGTCTGCCCCCGATATGGGTGATCCCTCTAGCAAGTGCTAGAAATCAAACTGGATCACAATGAAGGTGGCGATAAAAGGTTACAGTCATGATGAAAGAATCTAAATGTGTATTAGCTTTTGTTATTATTTTAGATTTTCTTTTTTGCTATTTCTTTAATATCACATACATATATTGAGATTTCATAGTAGTTTGTGCAGAAATGTAAGAATGGAAGAACAAGTGAAGTTTATTTAGGCTGATGTCAAGGACAAGTGTTATCTGCGCCTTTGTTGTAGTGAAGGTTTGAAATGAGTGGAACGTTGGGGAATCGGCGGATGTTTGAAGTTTTTCATGTCTGTCTCTAGATGGGTTTTTTTTCCCTCTAAATCGCATTCCACTCGCTTTGGTATGTAAATGAGCCGGCATAGCAGCACACCCTGAAATTAGACATTACAGTCACTGTATCCGTCCTGTTGAACTTTGAAGCTGACAGTCGGGGCTCGGAGGAGGTGGGAGTCGGGGCTCGGAGGAGGTGGGGCGGCTCGTCTCCTAATAGCAGGGCATGTTCTGGAGTACACATGAAACATTTAATTTGTCCGGCAGTTTATATTGTGATTTCATACTGGTTAGTTTTCTTCTTCATTGTGAACTTGGAAAGTAACAAACAAAGGACTCGTTCTGATGTTCATTTCTGTTTAATTAAGAGTCCGCAATAAAATAACTTGTGAATACCATTTTCTGCTGTACGGACGCTACAGCCTTGTTTTTATCTTCATGAATTAGTGAACCATTTTTGTAGGGAGTAAGTAATCTTATGTGGACATTGTGACACATGCGTCATCACCATTTAATTGATTTCTCGTTTATTTCTCTTTGCATTTAAGGCTGCTGACAATCTTGACCTTTTTGTAGAGCTTTTCTCTTTTAGTTTCATTTTTATCAACATCTTATCCATTGACCACAATGTTTTCCTTGATAGTTTTTCCAGCTCCTACTCCAACCCAACTTGATATTATCCTTTCGACTCCATAAGGAAAAAAGCTGACATGATTATATCCTAAAGACAATCTACACGGTGGGCCATTGATATGGATACACCTAAATAAAATTGGAATGGTTGGTGATATCAACTTTCTGTTTGTGGCACATTAATATATGGGCACCATATTATGGGTGTCTGGTCTGAGCATTCCTACATGAACAGTTTCCTGGAAAGTGAATTGGTCGTTGGGGGCCAGTTGAATGGCCACCAAGGTCTCCCGATCTGAGACTTTTATCTTTGGGGTCATCTGAAGGCAATTGTCTATGCTGTGAAGATACGAGGTGTGCAGCATCTAAAACAAGGGATACTGGAAGCCTGTGCTAGCATTTCTTCTGTGGTGTTGCTATCAGTGTGTCAAGAGTGGGAGAAGAGGGTTGCACTGACAATCCAACACAATGGGCAGCACTTTGAACACATTTTAAACTGTGTGCAGAATTATTAGGCAAGTTGTATTTTAGAGGAATTATTTTAATTATTTATCAACAATTATGTTCTCAATCAACCCAAAAGAATCATAAATATCAAAGCTTAATATTTTTAGAAATTGGAGTAGTTTTTTTTTAGATTTGGCTATCTTAGGAGGATATCTGTTTGTGCAGGTAACTATTACTGTGCAGAATTATTAGGCAACTTAATAAAAACCAAATATATTCCCATGTCACTTGTTTATTTTCACCAGGTAAACCAATATCACTGCACAAAAATTAGAAATAAACATTTCTGACATGCAAAAACAAAACCCCAAAAAATTAGTGACCAATATAGCCACCTTTCTTTATGATGACACTCAGCAGCCTTCCATCCATAGATCCTGTCAGTTGCTTGATCTGTTTACGACCAACATTGCGTGCAGCAGCCACCACAGCCTCCCAGACACTGTTCCGAGAGGTGGACTGTTTTTCCTCCCTGTAGATCTCACATTTTATGAGAGACCACAGGTTCTCTATGGGGTTCAGATCAGGTGAACAAGGGGGCCATGTCATTATTTTTTCTTCTTTGAGACCTTTACTGGCCAGCCACACTGTGGAGTAGTTGGAGGCATGTGATGGAGCATTTTCCTGCATGAAAATAATGTTTTTCTTGAACGATACCGACTTCTTCCTGTTCCACTGCTTGAAGAAGTTGTCTTCCAGAAACTGGCAGTAGGTCTGGGAGTTGAACTATACTCCATCCTCAACCCAAAAAGGTCCCACAAGTTCATCTTTGATAATACCAGCCCATACCAGTACCCCACCTCCACCTTGCTGGCGTCTGAGCTGGCGTCTGAGTCGGAGTGGAGCGCTCTGCCCTTTACTGATCCAGCCTCTAGCCCATCCATCTGGCCCATCAAGAGTCACTCTCATTTCATCAGTCCATAAAACTTTTGAAAAGTCAGTCTTAAGATATTTCTTGGCCCAGTCTTGATGTTTTATCTTATGTTTCTTGTTCAATGGTGATACAGGAAAGATATATATCTTGGTACCGTGTTAGCCAGTAGATAGAAAAATATTTAGAATTGAGAGTCCTCAGTGATATTTATGGACATAACTGTTTATCACTCATGGTAATTCTGCTTCATGTCACCCGTTTATCCATGTATCTTTTTTTTTTTTCTGTGTTGTGCAAAAATATGTGATTCTCCAGATTTTCTTTTAGTCTATGCCTGATGAAGAGACCTGAGTAGTCTCGAAAGCTTGCAATTTACCATCTTTTCAGTTAGCCATTAAAAGGTATCAACCACTGAGGATTCTCAATTCTAAATATTGTTCAAAGGTGGTTGTTTTTCAGCCTTCCTTACCTTGGCCATGTCCCTGAGTATCGCACACCTTGTGCTTTTTGTTACTCCAGTAACGTTGCAGCTCTGAAATATGGGAAAACTGGTGGCAAATGGCATCTTGGCAGCTTCACGCTTGATTTTCCTCAATTCATGGGCAGTTATTTTGCTCCTTTTTTGCCCAACACGCTTCTTGCGACCCTGTTGACTATTTATCCATGAAACGCTTGATTGTTCGGTGATCACGCTTCAAACGTTTGGCAATTTCAAGACTGCTGCATCCCTCTGCAAGACCTCTCACAATTTTGGACTTTTCAGAGCACATCAAATCTCTCTTCTGACCCATTTTGCCAAAGGAAAGGAAGTTGCCTAATAATTAAGCACACCTTTATATAGGGTTTTGATGTCATTAGGGAACACCCCTCCTCATTACAGAGATGCACATCATCTGATTTACTTAATTGGTAGTTGGCTCTCAAGCCTGAACAGCTTGGAGTAGGACAACATGTATAAAAAGTATCATGTGATCAAAATACAACTTGCCTAATAATTCTGCACACCGTGTATGTGGTCATAAACTTGTAAATAACTCATGAAAGAGTAAAGTTACGTTAAAACCAAGCACACCATTGTTTTTCTTGTGAAATTCTCAATAAGTTTGATGTGTCACATGACCCTCTTCCCATTGGAAAAAATAAAATTCAATCCAAGTAGGCCGCCATGGTCACCACCCATCTTGAAAAGTTTTCCCCCTCCGATATACTAATGTGCCAGAAACAGGAAGTTGATATCACTATCCATTTCCATTTTAATTAGGTGTATCCATATAAATGTCCCACCCTGTATTTTGTCTAGGGTAAAGGTTTCCAACAATCCCATCTGGAAATATACTTGTCCAGAAGGTAATAATATGTGGTCCAGGGGTGGGTATATCATTGGTGCAACTTGGGGCCAGAGGGCCCAGGAGGTAACAGGGCCACTTCTACCTCCAAAACAGGGTGGTATTGTGCATTGTGAGGAGTTATTGGGCTGCAGAGGGTCCCATGTACTGTTCTTGCACAGGGGCCCTCTTTTGTCTGTGTCTGTCAGTGGTGCGGCCATTGACTGAGAAATGTGATATTACATTGCACTAATTGAAATAAATTGGTAATCATATAATATGTGATCATGCTAACTCCTCCAGAGAGGGATTGTCACAATCCATTTTTAGGTTTGTGGCAGCTCTGGTTCCACTCTATTTTAAAGGTAGCTTTTTTCTTTTCAGGACCATCGTGGTTCCCCCCCGCTGGCAATCTGTTGTAACTGCAGTGCTGATGTGGTGACCACTCCCACCATCCTTTAAATGGTCACCTGATGCATCAGCTGACTGTTGGTGATAGAGTTTCTCTGGAGACAAGCCGATGTGTGAGGAGCTCTCTGGTGCCAGCATGTATCAGCAGTTTGAGGTCCTGGTGTCTTATCCTACTCTGAGTAGAGTTTGGAGTCCGGCTTCAGTGTCATCTGCGGTGTGGAGCTTGGCAGCTGAGTCTGGAAGCTAAGTGTGGTGTTATTTCCTCGTCCCTTTTGTGTTTGTTGCTATCCCCTGTGTGGTACCATTTTCAGTGGTGAGTAGCGCTCCTTGCCGGCCAGTGCACTTGCCATGGCAGTGCGAGGTGACAGCTAAAGACGAGGTTCCTGATGGTGGTGGGGAGGAAGGACCCACTTAGGGCGTTAGGGGAGTGCAGAGACAGGCTCAGGTTTCAGCAGGAGGTGACCATTCCTTCATTTTCCTATTGATAGGGCCTTCCTCCCCCCTTTTCCATCCCGTTGTGAGTTTGTTGTGCCGTCTGTTTACCGTCCCCCGTTGGGTCGCAATATGTATCCGTTGACAGGGATTTTCTCTGTCAAATGCTTTTAACTTTCTGGGTATGTTCAGAGTTTGTGGATTTTGAAACAAATTTGGTTCTAAAATCTGCATGAAAAACTGTTTTCAGTACTCTTGAGAAAACGCTTTCTATTCATTTCAATGGGAAAACATATTCAATGTTCTGATCTCTTTTGTTTTGTACTTTTTCTTGTAGCAAAAGATGCAACATGTCAATTTGCCTTTTCTGCTTGAAAAAAAAAGTCTATTTCGCAACACAGCGAAATACTACTGGGACATAGTGCGCGGGCGCATGCGCAGTAATGCTTTTCGCCTTTGCCCACAGTTGGGCAAAGCATACTGCGTGTGATGTCTGTCACGTCCCCCGCCGGCGGCTTCCATGCACTGAATGTGTCAGCGCCGGCCGTAAAGCAGAGCACAGCAGTGACGTCACCGCTGCTGCCGGCGCTGACACATTCAGTCAGTGCAGGAAGCTCTCGGCAGCAGCGCGTAACCCTGTGGACGCCGGGGGACGTGACAGACATCAGAAGGTGAGTATGTAGTGTTTTTTTTTTTTTACTTTTGCAATGGTAACCAGGGTAAATATCGGGTTACTAAGCACGGCCCTGCACTTAGTAACCCGACGTTTACCCTGGTTACCCGGGTGCTGCAGGGGGACTTCGGCATCGTTGAAGACAGTTTCAACGATGCCGAAGTCGTTCCCCTGATCGTTGGTCGCTGGAGAGAGCTGTCTGTGTGACAGCTCCCCAGCGACCACACAACGACTTACCAACGATCGCATCGCTGGTCGTGATCGTTGGTAAGTCGTTTAGTGTAACGGTACCGTTAGGCTAATGGAGTGGGGTCCCGAGGAGAGGACCCCTGCACTGCTTCTTACATCTCTGACCATTATGTGTAAACAGTCAATTAGCAGCAACGTGAACATTGCCTTCTCTTCCCATGCAAAAACCTGCAGACAGAGATCGGCACTGGATAAGGCTTGAATTACAGGTTGACATTGTGTCCCGATAGGCTACATTGTAAAGTCATGGGCTTTGCCGCCCTTATTGGCTTCCTTTTTTGGGGACCATTCATATGACTATTGAGATTGGTCTTGGTACTTAGGTCTTCACGGATTGTCCTGTTGTCCTGGTTGCTCCTCATTGTTCCTTTGATGATTCCACACTCCCAGAGTTCCCAACCAGGGAGAGATTTTCTGCTACAAATGTACAATTTTTTTTTTGTGTGTGTGAAGTTGCCGGATTAGCAGGTTTTCCAAACAATTAGCTTCTAAATCAAAGACTTTACTTCTTCTTTTTTTTCTCAGTGTTATGTTGATAGAGCAACTGCAAACCATTAAATGACTGTGCCGGAGCCTGGAGACTGAACATTAGCAGTTTGATTTGCTCATTTGTTTTATATTCTATCATAATGTTTTCACTGCAGTTTCCCTTAAACTGTGAAAATTAGAGCGCACTGGCGAGGCGTTAAATCCATCGTGGCAAACTGTACTTGACTATGTAGAAAACGTGGGATTGTCACAGATCCCGAACACACTAGCAAGATTGCTCAATAGGAAATGTCTTGGTTGACCAAGTAGGAAAGTATTTTCTGAACCCCCCTTAAAGTTCTTAATATAGTCCCAATGTTTGTGTTCATTCACCATCCCAGTCGTAAGAATACATCCACATTGGTCGATCACCCATTTGACACATTTCCCTGTGAAAATCACTTATTTGGCTTATATCCTTGCTTTTTTGCACTACTGAACAATAGCTCAGCAGTGCATTCTGGGAAGGAGACGTTCCAGTATGTATAGTATTGGCCAAATAGTATGCTAATGAAATGCAATAGTATGCTTTAAAAAAAAAAAAAAAAAAAATTACTTGCAAGTTATAGAGAATTGGAGCAGAAACTGGACACTTCCTTGACATTTTATACTCGTATTCGCTCCATAAAAATGAGGCATGGCTTTGTGCATAGTGCCGGTTTAAGCAATTTAGAAAGAATATATGTATTACTGTAACAATGCTACTCACTTGGGACTGATGTGGGGTAGCACAGGAATCGTTTCTGTTTAAAAATTCGGCTGGTTTACGAGGACTGCAATAAACCACATCACAGGAAAACTCAAATACAGCCCTTGTCCGGCACAAAGTAAAACATAAAGCAAGAAAAGTCCATACAATAGTTCTTGTTAGCCCGCCTGAGTTAGTCCAGCTTCTTAGTCCTTTAGCAAAGGCACTCAATTCAGGAGATCTGCACACCTCCATACACACAGCCATGTGTGAGACAAACAGGCCCCATTTTCTAAAGTGAACCACACCCATGGGGGGAAACATGGTGTTCTGCCCTCTCTCCCAACTCCTTTTAGTTCTAGATGTACTGAAGCATTACTCCATGTTTATCCTCCCGTCCACCGTGTCCGACACTCTCCTTACAATATATATATATACTGTGTGTGTATATGTATGTGTATGTATATGTGTATATATATACAGTTAGGTCCATATATATTTGGACAGAGACAACATTTTTCTGATTTTGGTTATAGACATTACCACAATGAATTTTAAACAAAACAATTCAGATGCCGTTGAAGTTCAGACTTTCAGCTTTCATTTGAGGGGAACCACATTAAAATTGGATGAAGGGTTTAGGAGTTTCAGCTCCTTAACATGTGCCACCCTGTTTTTAAAGGGACCAAAAGTAATTGGACAGATTCAATAATTTTAAATAAAATGTTCATTTCTAGTACTTGGTTGAAAACCCTTTGTTGGCAATGACTGCCTGAAGTCTTGAACTCATGGACATCACCAGACGCTGTGTTTCCTCCTTTTTGATGCTCTGCCTTCACTGCGGTGGTTTTCAGTTGCTGTTTGTTTGTGGGCCTTTCTGTCTGAAGTTTAGTCTTTAACAAGTGAAATGCATGCTCAATTGGGTTGAGATCAGGTGACTGACTTGGCCATTCAAGGATATTCCACTTCTTTGCTTTAATAAACTCCTGGGTTGCTTTGGCTTCATGTTTTGGGTCATTGTCCATCTGTAGTATGAAACGACGACCAATCAGTTTGGCTGCATTTGGCTGGATCTGAGCACACAGTATGTCTCTGAAGACCTCAGAATTCATTCGGCTGCTTCTGTCCTGTGTCACATCATCAATAAACACTAGTGACCCAGTGCCACTGGCAGCCATGCATGCCCAAGCCATCACACTGCCCCCGCCGTGTTTTACAGATGATGTGGTATGCTTTGGACCGTGAGCTGTACCACGCCTTCGCCATACTTTTCTCTTTCCATCATTCTGGTAGAGGTTGATCTTGGTTTCATCTGTCCAAAGAATGTTCTTCCAGAACTGTGCTGGCTTTTTTAGATGTTTTTTAGCAAAGTCCAGTCTAGCCTTTTTATTCTTGATGCTTATGAGTGGCTTGCACCGTGCAGTGAACCCTCTGTATTTACTTTCATGCAGTCTTCTCTTTACTGTATGGTAGATTTGGATATCGATACGCCGACCTCCTGGAGAGTGTTGGTCACTTGGTTGGCTGTTGTGAAGGGGTTTCTCTTCACCATGGAGATTATTCTGCGATCATCCACTACTGTTGTCTTCCGTGGGCGCCCAGGTCTTTTTGCATTGATGAGTTCACCAGTGCTTTCTTTCCTTCTCAGGATGTACCAAACTGTACATTTTGCCACTCCTAATATTGTAGCAATTTCTCGGATGGGTTTTTTCTCTGTTTTCACAGCTTAAGGCTACGTTCACATTTGCGTTGTGCGCCGCAGCGTCGGCGCCGCAGCGCACAACGCAAACGAAAACGCGGCGAAACGCACGCTAAAACGCTGCGTTTTGCGCCGCATGCGTCCTTTTTGGCCGAAAGTTGGACGCAAAAAAAATGCAACTTGAAGCGTTTCTTGCATCTAACGCTTGCGGCCATGCGGCGCAAAACGCAGCACAACGCATGTCCATGCGCCCCCATGTTAAATATAGGGGCGTATGACGCATGCGGCGCCGCTGCGGCGCCCGACGCTGCGGCGCACACCGCAAATGTGAACGTAGCCTAAGAATGGCTTGTTTCACCTTCATGGAGAGCACTTTTGACCGCATGTTTACTTCATAGGAAAACCTTCCAAATGCAAGCACCACACCTCAAATCAACTCCAGGCCTTTTATCTGCTTAGTTGAGAATGACATAATGAAGGGACTGCCCACACCTGTCCATGAAATAGCCTTGGAGTCAATTGTCCAATTACTTTTGGTCCCTTTAAAAAACAGGGTGGCACAGGTTAAGGAGCTGAAACTCCTAAACTCTTCATCCAATTTTAATATGGATACCCTCAAATGAAAGCTAAAAGTCTGAACTTCAACTGCATCTGAATTGTTTTGTTTAATATTAAATTGTGGTAATGTCTATAACCAAAATGAGAAAAATGTTGTCTCTGTCCAAATATATATGGACCTAACTGTGTGTATATATATATATATATATATATATATATATATATATATATATATATATATATATATATTTTATAACTCATATAAACCTACTTGTATGTGTATGTATGTATATATATATATATAATGTGTGTGTGTGTGTACATATCTGTGTATATAATATGGCCTCTGTTTTGATAGTATGTGTCTGCAGCATTTCTGTGAAATAATATATGGTTGACATGGTTCAAGGTACTAAAGAAAAAGGCAATAATTCTCATATCCGGTAGCATGTCCAAAGATTATTGCTTTATATGATGTCATTAATAACTCAACAGGAAGACAGCAAAATCCCTAATGATTCTTGGTTTATCTCCCTTACCAGACCTGTCCCATATCTCCTTTTCTGTCATTCTCCCAAATTTATACTCATGTCTTCTGCACTGTTAAATGCCCTTATCTCTGCAAACTGGAAGAAAACCTAATCACCTTCTATAAAGATAGTGTATGAATTTAAAAAGTTGCTATTTATCTCCTTGGCAACAAAACAAAATTCTGCGGAATCGCTTATACCTTGCTGTAATCTTTATTTCATACCTTATGTCGTTTACTCTACGTATGTATTTTAATAACCGTTTTGCACAATTTTTTTTTTTTCATAAAAAAGCTAATATACCGTAACTGAATCTGTAAATCTTTTGGGAATTAATTTTGTGTATTATAGAATGTTATGCTTATAAAATAAATATGAGCCGATTCTGAATTTGTAATTGTACATGTACATGCCAAATCTTCCCGTGCCACACGAAGTTAATGCCAGGCAGATTTTATTTATTTTTTTTAAATAACAGAAGGGGCCAAATGTGAATCCTTTGAAATGCCCTCATCCCCCTTTCACACAGCAAATGCTTTCATGCTCTTTTTGGAAAGCCATGAAAAGTTTGCCCCTTCCCTCTGCTACTACTGTCAGTGGAACAAAGCTGTTTTATGCCATCTGCCAGTCTGAAGATGTTTTAAGATGCTCCTAACTTGATGCCGCAGATGGTTTCCATTTCCTGCCAGTCTAAGCTGTACCTAGAAAGAGATTCTGGTGTTTTGTAGATATTGCTGTTTTGTGTATTATTATTATTATTTTTTTTTATATTTCATTGTCCCTTTATAACTTTGTTCAAAGTTAAATTAAATCACTATTTACCCAGATTTACTATTTTAAAACACTCTGCCCAGTAGTTTAAGGTTTCCCTTCAAATCATTAGTATCAAAGGTTTTCATTAATATGACCCCTAAAAAATAAGATAAGAAGGTTTCCTATTGTTACAACCTTCAATGAGCAACTGTGGTCTGTGTGCAAAGCAGCTGCACTTAGTCAGTGCCCCTGCAGTGCCCTCACAGGTGAAGCAAAGCATTACATGGTGTCTGCATAATGTAAAAATGATGCCATGTCCTCCAAAGAGAGTAACGTCCTATATCAGTGTCAATAAAAATGAAAAATGCATATACAGAATGGGAGGATTAGGGCTAAGCAACAGCACATGTGAAAAGGACTTGGGTATAGTAATAGATCACAGACTGAACATGAGTCAACAGTGTGATGCAGCAGCAAAAGAGGCAAATACAATTCTGGGATGTATTAACAGAAGCATACAGTCTAGATTACGTGAAGTCATTTTTGCCCTCTACTCCTCTTTGGTCAGACCTCATCTGGAATACTGTGTCCAGTTTTGGGCACCACATTTTAAAAAATACATCAATAAACAGAGAAGAGCGACGATAATGGTGACCAGTCTGCAAACCATGTCCTATGAGGAACGTTTACAGGATCTGGGAATGTTTAGCTTGCAAAAAAGAAGACTGAGAGGAGACTGTCTACAAATATCTCAAGGGTTGTCACATTGTAGAAGGATCATCTTTATTCTCATTTGCACAAGGAAAGACTAGAAGCAATGGGATGAAACTGAATGGGAGGAGACACAGATTAGATATTAGAAAAACTTTTTGACAGTTAGGGTGATCAATGAGTGGAACAGGCTGCCACGAGAGGTGAGGAGTTCTCCTTCAATGGAAGTCTTCAAATAGAGGCTGGACAGACATCTGTCTGGGATGATTTAGTGAATCCTGCTTTGAGCAGGGGGTTGGACCAGATGACCCAGGAGGTCCCTTCCAACTCTACCATTCTGTGATTCTACCTGCTATTTGATAAAATATAAGAAATACAAGGTCTTAGTCTTTCTAAACCTGACAACCCCTTTAAGAAAGCAACCCCAGTATAAAGAATTTTTGGGAACTGTAAAAAGCTAAGGTAGTCCTCATTATCAGTTAAGCTCTGAAAACTCTGGGCAACAACTTGATTTGGCCTGCTCGTCATCCCCAAAGGAGGAAAAACACCTGCAAGGGGCTTACAATTTGTAGAATCATTTTCTTATAGTAAAGTGTACAGTGTGTTTCAGCCCGACCTCGGGGCCTTCATCAGGTTCAATTATTTGGCTAAAGTCCACAAAAATTATTTTGTTTATCCTTCCACTGAGATCTACGAGGTACCTGTTGGAGGGTTACCTGTGGTCCTCAACATGGCTTAAAGGGTTATTCTCAAAATATAATTATTCCTGGCTCCCTAAACATTCCTTTGCTCCATTCATTGTCTGTGGGATTGCCGAGTACAGCTTTTTGCTATTTCCTGAAGTCCCATAGACAATGAATGGAGCGGTGGACACACATACTCTTGGAACCCCAGCGATCGGATTATCCTCTATTCCTTGAAAAAGGGGGTAATTTTAATTTTTGAATAACGCCTTTCAAGGCTCAGCGTCCTGTGCTGTTAACCAAAAGGTGCACTACGTGGCAGCTGGGCTTGCAGACATCACAGCCTTTCAGGAGAGAGTAAGTCATTCATCTGATTTTGTGGTCGAATCTACTTTAGTTAAACATCCCTTTCCCCCTTTTATTTCACTTTCTCCCTCTCATTCCCTTTCTAAGACTACAGTCCAGTAGTGGAATAGATAATTCTAGACAAGCCAAAGTGTTCAGTAAGGAGACAAATTGGGAAATGGATGTCATCTGGGCTGCTGAATTCCAAAGAAACATCCAAAACATCAATAAAATGAAGGTGGTTTATTATCAACGCGTTTCAAGGTCAAACTGACTCCTTCCTCCTTGACTTTGAAAAGCGTTGACGATAATTGATGTTTTGGATCCTTCTTTGGAATTCAGCAGCGCAGACATTATCCATTTCCCAAGTTGTCTTCTTGCATACATGTTCGTGGACTCTGCAGCGGCTGATATCTGTATATTACGGGTGGTTGTGTCACACACGACCCTAGCAGGTGAGCGTTACCGCATTTATTCACCTACTACATCTCTTGGATAAGACCCTATTCCGCTTGGCACATTTGTTATCATGTTAAGTAAGGAACTGGAATTTACTGCTAACATTTCCTACCTTTTTCTTTACAATCCAAATTGTATCAGTGTTGGGATGAAAGAATCTGAACATAATGTAAGAAGAAGCTAGAAAAAAAATTTGGATTGTGATGCAACCGTTAGAGGTTGTGTTTGATCTGAGCCTGGCTCTGTAGTGCCCATCGTGTCACGCTGTGCATTAGTCTTTCCACAATGGCACTACATGGCGTTATCGCCTATTTCTTGTGAGCTCCCACACGTGGTGTCCTGTCCTGTGTACAGGTTGAAACATTGTTGTTGATTTATGACTTAGGGAAGACAAATAAACAGTTAGCATTGGCTACAATGTATCTCCAGTCCTTCTCTTTTCTTATTTTGATCTGTTCCGTGTACTGACAATTGCTTGAAGATGTCACATCTGTCTGGCTGTTTTCTTAGATTTCTTTCTTCCGTCTTATGGCTGTGTTCTCTCTGGCTGTTGTATAGAAAACGTGTCTCACTGGCAGTTCAGCTCAGATGGAGCAGATGAAGAAAGCATGTGGTTCTGGTTTGAGCAGTGTGTCTCGTTTCTTTTGCCCTGTTCTTCATTCTGTATCGGCCTCGTGATGGAGTTGATGACGCCCGGTGCTCGAGAGGTGTCCTAACAGCAGAAGACTTGGATCGCGCTGGGAACGGAGGAAACGTTCGTCTGTCAGGCTGATCAGTCTGACTCCCAGTCATTGCTGCCTCCTGTGGTTGTCAAACATCATTTCACACTCAAAGTTGCTACTAATTCTTCAAGTCATGAATAATGCAAGATTTGCCATCCTTCTCCTAGATAAAGAAGCAATGACTTCACTGAAAGCTGCTTGTTTTCCCCCTTTAAGATATCTCGGCGATACACTTAAGAATTAAAAGAATGTGTCATGCCATTAATGTCTGTAAAATGGCGCTATAGGAGTGCGTAAAATAAAAATAAATGAGAAAAGCTTATTGTTTAAATCGGATTTCTATGTTAAAGATATACTTTATTTAACAATGTCTTATTTCAGTTTTTCTTGTCCCCATGTTAAAATGAAAAATTCACATCTATTGCAATATCCCCCGCTGGCCTGTAAGCGTAATACTTCACTTCTGCCTGGTCTTTAGCAGCCACATGGACACAGGCAGCAATAGACTGGCTCTGACTCATGGACTTGTATCGAAATATTGTCTTGCCGTGCTCTCATTTGGGCTAAGGTCATTGTGAAGGCGAGGAGTATTAAGGCTATGTGCACACGTTGCGGATTCTGGTGTGGATTTTTCTGCACCTTTTTTGAAAAATCTGCAGGTAAAACGCACTGCGTTTTACCTGCAGATTTACTGCTGAATTACTGTGGTTTTTGTGCGGATTCCTATTGAGGAGCAGGTGTAAAACGCTGCAGAATCCGCACAAAGAATTGACATGCTGCGGAAAATACAACGCAGCATTTCCACGCGGTATTTTCCACACCATGGGCACTGCGGATTTCGTTTTACATAGGTTTACATGGTACTGTACAGTACATGGAAAACTGCCGCGAATCCGCTGCGGATCCGCAACAAAATCCGCAACATGTGCACATACCCTTAAGGCAGGACAACCCTTTTAGGCTATGTGCACACGTTGCGGATTCTCTGTGGATCCGCAGCGTTTTTTGCAGTGCAGAAACGCTGCAGATCCGCAATTGATTTACAGTACTATGTAAATCAATGAGAAATAAAAAATACTGTGCACACTTTGCGGAAAATCCGCTGCGGAAACGCTGCGGTTTAAAAGAAGTAGCATGTCACTTCTTTTTTGTGAATCTGCAGCATTTTTGTACCCATTCCATTATAGAAAACCGCAGGGGTAAAAAACGCAGCAAATCCGCAAGAAAACCGCGGCAAAAACGCACAAAAATCGCTGCGGAAACGCACAAAAAAACGCAGGTGCGTTTTCTGCCAGGAGAGACAGAATCCGCACCAGAAATTCCTAAGCCTAATCCGCAACGTGTGCACATTGCCTTATACTCCATGTGACTGCAGACTTGTGAATCCTCACATTGCTCCCACTGCACACTGTGCAGAATTTCCAGCGGTGGGCACCGGACCGCCCGTATCGTGCGGTCACGTTCTGACTGCACATGCGCAACCTTACTTAATACAATTGCATTGGCATCCATAGTAGGGATGTGGCCGTATGTATGCAAATCGTATATTTAATGTCATATGACTGCTCGTTCCCAGTGCCTGTGATTCCTCACAGCGCGCCATGTGCGCAGTGTGAGGATTCAGAAGTCTACAATTGTAAGGAGTGACTTCAGACATGTAGCCCCTTTAAGCTGTAAGCACATATTGTGAATGTTGGTTCCTGTGTTATCTACTGTATATATACCGGTAGTTGATACTGTTTACTGTAGCCCTGCCTGTGATGATTAAATTTCTTTTATAATATAGACAAAATATTTTTGGACATTTTCGGTGTCTGTTTCAATCTTGTAACCTTTCCCCCTGTTAATCAGTGCCAGTATTTTCCATGGTGTGGTTGTAATCTAGTCCTGGAAGTCCAGTTGCCGATTTTTGCTGTGTCCTGGAATGCTGTCTAACTAAACCTATTACTGTACATGACAAATTTCACTTAGTCTTTTCTAGCCTGGTCTCTGTCTTTCCATAATTTTGTTCTTACAAGAAAAAATGATCACATTAGAGCAATTTTGACCAGTTTCGCTGTCCAGCTGCTTATTCTCATGCTCAGATGTAGTGTATGTGACACTGCAATTATTTCGGGGAACCAGACTGCAGTAATACTTGTAAAAGTCTATTATTTCTCTAGATGATTGGAGGAGGAGTAATCAATGGTAGCATTTCGTGGAGTGTAACATGATTATTGCTATGCTTTTAGATTGTGGTGTTTATGCTGCATAGTTACGGGATGGATAAATGCTTTTCACTTAACTTCATGATTTAAAGCGGGCCCATCAGCTCCACTGACATGTCCATGTAAATGCTTGAATTTCCCAAGAAATACCAATTCTGTAGCATATTATGTGTGAACTGTATAGTATGTATGTTACTAGACAACTTGTGAATGTGTCCGATGTGTCCGCACACAACCAGTATTGATAGTTCTGTCCCTGTACACTGACACTGTTCTAACACTTGATTGTCAATTTATTCTTACATTTCCAGGTGTAATAACAGCGGAACAGTGGACTATTCTAAGAAAAGATTTTCCAGTAGAACCGTATTTTAAGGAATGCAATTAATTACTATAACTGACATATGTCGGACCTCTTCCAAGTTAACTATCCCCCATTGCTAAAAAGAGTGGAGGCTTTAATGAAGTCCTATGGATTACCCACACTATCCTGGATGGGACGCATTAATATATTTAAGGCATACATCATGCCAATAATACTATATAATTTAAATATGGTTCCTATAAATATACCTTTGACCTTCTTCAAGAGACTAAAATCAATTATTTCCAAATTCATTTGGAAGTCAAAACCAGCCAGGTTACCCTATAAATCAATATCCTATCCCATTTCCTCGGGGGGACTGGGAGTACCTGATCCATACCTTTATTATAGAGCTATACATCTTAGCAGATGGCTGAAGGTGATATCATGTTGGGAGGGGGGAGGTAGAGATAGCGTGGACTTGGCTTTATTGGGCTCTCGCGGTATCCCCTATCTTTGGTCCGATGCCAGGCCACCAGTGGCTTTCGGTTTGGACGAGGTGACCTTAACAACTCTGAGACTTAAAAGACTTCTGAATAGAGGGCTCCCATTAGACACCTTCCCTTCCACACTGACACCTATCTGCTCTGTACCATTTTTGATTGATCTAAATTTTAGGGATCCATATAAACTTTGGACAAATCTACCTAATGAAACTCTAAATGGATTTTACAATAATAAAATTCTCCATAATGGGACATGGCCTCCAGGCACATCGACCCAACCTAAAAATTTCCTCCAGACACTCCACGTCAAACGTATTGTCACGCAGTTTATGCAGAAATACCCGACCAAGTCAAATTGGTCCTGGTTTGATGTGTTAACCAAATTCCCGCTTCCACGACTTAATATCATATCACGTATATATTCCCATCTCTCCGCCCCTTCCTCACCATTTAAACCCTCATATATATACTCCTGGGAGTTGGAGCTTGGGACCTCTTTTTCAGAGGATCAGGTTTCTAGAATGTTATCTAATGCCAGAGGTTTTTCTAGGTGTATACTTTTGCAGGAGAATGCATATAAAATCCTGACTAGATGGCATTTAACCCCAGCAAAGCTTCTCCAGAGAGGGCTCGCTGATAAGGGGATCTGATGGAGATGTATTAGCTCGTTGGGTCACCACACACATATATTCTGGGACTGCCCCAAAATAAGATTTTTCTAGGAAGAAATTAGCTCTATCCTCAAGAAATTAGATTTAATCAAGTCGAGCCTTCGGGCGGAGGAAGCTCTCCTCTCCTGCCCGTCCGCTAACTACTTGCCAAGGAAACATGGCTTGCTCCCGCTTCTGGTGGGTGCTGCTAAACACCTGAATACGCTACATTGGAGGGACACTTCTCCCCCCACTGTGTCGGAATGGTATACTAAAATAGATCAAATATCACGTCTTGAGGAGTTGTCGAGTTGGGAGGTCTCTAGTCATGATTCTCATTTGTCTACATGGGCTCCCTGGAAAAAATTTCGAGAAGATAGCTCTCTAAGCTGCCCTTAATTGCCCTTGACGTCTTGCGTCTTGCTTTGCTAGAAAGTTATTCATGCAACTTTGTTACATTTAATTTCCATTGTATGTAACCATGCCGTTAACCATTTTCTGTTTATGTACCTACATGTTCTTCCCCTCTTTCTTACCCCCCCCCCCCCGACCCTCCCCCTTCCTTTCCTCATATCCCATTTATATGCTCCCCATCCTTATCCTCCCCAACCACCTTCCTTTTCTTTTCTCTCAATCACTTGGCTCATTGTCTTTTTGCGCCTGATAAAGCTGTGATCATATGTACAACAGACAAGAGAAAACTTGCTTTACCGTTGTAATGTTTATTGTTCTACTTATAAAGAATTTATAAAAAAAAACAAAAACTGACATATGTCAGGGAAGCATACATGTCCGCTTTACAGTTAGTTTATATATGTTGAGGGCCTGTACTGAGAACTCGGCTACTGGTAGGAAATTAACTTTGTTCCTCCTGGCAGCCTCAGGCTTTCAGTCATGGAGGTTCACCCGGCGTGGCTTCAGTCACTGCTTAGTGCATAGTGAGCGGCTGCTGTAACCACGATCCCGGCACTGACTGACAGCCAACTCAGCAGTACATGCCTTCTGCACAGAAATCTCTGAGCTGTGTTGAAAGAGTAAAATATCCTGAAAGGGAGCCTGTCATAAAAGGAAAATCAAAAAAATCTGAATTGTACTTATTTGCAGCCGCAGCACTAAGTCTACAGAGAAATACCATTTTTAAAATATGTGGGAAATAAACTGGAAGTGCAGCTATTGGGAGAAAATGAAGTTATATTTTCCCTGCAGCTGCTGGAGTCCAGTCACAAGGTCGGAGCTAGGGCTGTGATCAGTCAGCAATCACTACAGTGAGCGTGCTGTAATCACACCCCCTGATCCTTAGCTAACGTTCTCTGCAGTGTGTGTGGAGCACATTGTCTGACAATGATCAGGGGGAGTGATTACGGCTCGCTCAATCTATTGTGAGCACTTACTATTAAAGCCCCAGCTACGTAATGATTGGAAGCGAGCGGCTGCAGCAGCCTGGGGCTTTGCATAAAGAGGAACTCTGTCCCGATGTTCCTGTGGTCACCGCTGATCCTGCGCATAACACACGTGACTGCTGCATCCAGTTACTGACCTCCGTAATGATGCTGGCATGTATGATCCCTAAGGCCAGTGATATGCTGTAAGGGACCGGATCTAGGACCGGTAGGGACCACCTGAGCAGCAGCACTAGGACTGTGAGCAATTTGAAACCTGTTTTATGTTTTTTTTTCTTTATTATACTATTACGGCATCGGCTGTGTGCTATGGATTTCCAGCAAATTCCCTCAAGCCCTTGAAGTTAAGTAAATTATGGGGGAAGTGACTGCAAAAATAATTAAAATTCAACCACATGTTTGTGATATTCTCGTACCGAGCAGTTTTTGGTAACCTTATTCCTCTAGTTACTGTAATGCAGTTTTTCATGTATATAAATCTTTATATGGTAACGTGAAGCACGTGTAATGGATTTATGATATGTTTCATGTGGCGAACAGGATTTCCCCTATAGCTTTGTGTTTTACTTGGTAGCTGCATCCATTGCCTTCTGGTTTATTGCTTTGCCAGTGTTCTGCATCTTGTCGGCCTTCTGCTCG
Organism: Ranitomeya variabilis; assembly: GCF_051348905.1. Classification (NCBI taxonomy): domain Eukaryota; kingdom Metazoa; phylum Chordata; class Amphibia; order Anura; family Dendrobatidae; genus Ranitomeya; species Ranitomeya variabilis. Next base: position 55,760,946 of record NC_135237.1, on the reverse strand, counting down.
CCATGCTTAGAATTTGACAAGTTTTTATTTTCTTGCATCAACAGCTTGTAGCTATATATGAAGAACAAGATCCACATCATGGGGGAGATGGCACTAGCGCGAGTTCTACTGGCACGCAAAGCCCGGAAATCTTTGGCAGTGAACTTGGAACGAACAGTATATCCGCTTTCCAGCCTTACCAAGCAACAAGTGAAATTGAGGTCACCCCTTCAGTTCTGCGATCAAGTAGGTAACTCCATGTCACCAATATGTAAGACATTTCCTATCCTGGTAGAAGAGAAATAAATGTAGTTGACGCCAGCTCACCAAAGCTTTACCGTACAGCTTAAATATTAGGTTTTTGGGAGTTCTGACTTTTAGATCTACTGATACAATTTTTGCTTGTTTTGATCGCTTACACAATTTTCTGAATTACATCATCATTCCATTATATTATTCATTTGACAATCTCCTATGGCGTCCAACCACAGGTGTAACCCACTGTTTACAAAGCAAAGCGTAGTCCAAAGTGGACAACCCATGCTTTAAGATGTTCGTCATATGTCGGGAAGACGTTTAGGCTAGGGCTACACGGCCACTGAACGAACTACGGTGGTGCGAAAGCTGTTGTGGCCAAAGTCCCATGTAGCCCTAGTTTAAAGAACTCGTAAATGAGCTGTCCGCTTTGGACGATTCTTTGCCATATAGGACGCTTCCCCCAATGGTAAGCTAATCAGTGTCCCACTGTTATAACCCCTAATGATTACGCAGTGCTTGTTAAAATTAAGTCCGATCCCTCACAGCTATCGCTGGTTGACTCCCCTCCTATTCCACTCCACTTGGTTATGTCTTTCGGCTGTTCATGGAGCTGCGGGGACTCGAACATAGTTTTCAAGCACGCCGAAGTCACTCGGCACACAAGCATGGTTAGCTAACACCTCATCGCTCATCACTAGTATCTAATTATACATAAACCTCTTTTTGATTATTACATATAAAGAGAGCGACCGATCAATCAAACTTAATTTTGCAAAAAGGAGCCGACCAGTCTTTCCAAATCCCTCACTGTTGAAAGACACTCTCTCAGCACAGAATGACTGTTCAAACCAAGTACAGACACTCTGCACACTTAGTGGCCAAACTTGCAAATGCACCCCCCACCTACTTGTCTTCCCTCTATCGCCGCCCGCTTCTATTTTGATTGACAGCTCTCACTTTATAGAGCCAGAAAAGGTCGGAGCTAGATGGAAAACAAGTAGCAGAAAGTTGTACAGAACGGTCTGGCCATTCCAAGGGTACATCGAGCGCCTATATTTGGTTTGGACAGTCATTCTGTGCTGACAGTCTCTTTAAAACTGGTGTCTGTGAAATGCCACAGCGTTTATTGATATTAGGAAGATGGTCAAGTATGTTCTGTTGCCTATGAGTGAGGCAGCACAAACCATAAAATAGGAAAAAGTAAACGAGGATCCACGGAGATTAAAATGATCTCTTTGCTTTGCCCATGATGTCAGTTTTTCCTCCAGGTCATCCACTCTAGGTAATAAACTATGCAGGAATCAGTAAATGTATGTTGAATTAATAGTTAATGGACTCTGAGATGATTGAGGGTTTGCATAAACAGCCTGAAGTGACCCGAGTACATAAAGCTCGGAGCTAGTGGGAGAGGTCACAGCGGCTAAAGAGGGCAATTCTAACAATGTAGATTCAGTCGTTCGAAAGTGAAATTAATTACATTTTTTTTTTAATACTTCCTTCTTTTTATTTCTGTGTCCAGGCTTTTTCTTTTAAGGACCTCTTGCTAATTTAGCAGAACACAAAAGCCTGGTAATGTGTTAGGCATTATGAGGACATTTACGTAACCAGCATAATTTAGTTTGAAAGAGCCGGGAGAAGATGCATCTGAATTGCGTAAATACACTGTGCCGTTAATTATAAGGTCGGCTTAGATGGTGTAGTGTAGCAAGCAGCACTCATTGTACATAAGACTTTGATGACTGAGTTTGAAGGACTTCAATTTGGGTCCATGCTGTATCTTTTAATTGGGCATTGGAAAATTTTTTTTTTACATCTGTACATCCAGCTGGTCTCATAATGGGCTGATGAAATCCCTCCAGATCAGGCTTACTTTTTATAAAGAGCTTTTGAGATTCAGCTTTCAGAACAGACTTGGAAAATGCGTATGTAAAGGAATATAATAAAGTTGACATGATTGCAAAAATCACCAGTTCAACAAGTATTTCTGTCACCAAAGTTGTGTTGTTGTCTTAAGGAGGCATGCAGTCATAGTCATTGTGTACCAAACTGTACAGAACCGAGGCCAAGTGGTTTTACCCTGTTTCACTTGAACAAGCTGATTTACCCCAGTTTTGCAAAACTGTTTTGGACAATCTATGTAAAACCACATTCATTTTGAGCAAATAAAGATTGTAGAACCTTGGTACAGCAGCCACATCAGAAGCCTCATAAATCTCTCCTTACCTACTGGTATCCTCAGCAATTCTTCAAATTATTAGGTTTGGTGTGAAGTTAAGACACTGGGCCTACTAATCAGGTGAGATGCCGACAAGCAGGAAGATGTTTGCACGACTCTAGTCCACCAGCTACGTACTACCTGTTTCCTTTGAGCCAGAGCCGTACGAATCTCTTCCTACTTACTGATATCCCCAGCAATTCTTCTGATTAATAGGTTCGGTATAAAATGATGACACTTGGCCTACTAATCTGGAAAGATGCTGCCAAGCAGGAAGATATTTGTAGAGCTGTAGTCCACCAGCCATGTGCTACCTATGTTGCTGCTGAACAAGAGCCTTACGAATCTCTTCCTACCTACCGTTATCCCCAGTTCTTTTTCTGATTAGTAGGTCCGGTGTGACGTCATTGTTTGTGGCACAACGCAGACATGACGTTGCCCTGGGCCTACTAATCTGGAGAGATCATGACAAGCAGGAAGATGTTTGCAGGGCTCTGGTCCAGCAGCCACGTACTACCTATGTGGTAACTCAACCAGGTTCCAGCAAATCTTTTTGCTCATCTCTAGTTTTTGTGTCACACGCAATCACTCTTACGGCTGCCATATTGTTGTGTCTGTGCTTACTTGAACCAGACTGATCAGAGAAAGGCTTAAGTTGGACAGTGCACTCTGATTGCACTATAGTATTAACCATGGAGACAATGAATAACCATACTTTACCATATTGTGCCGAAATAACACTTTTATAGTTGCCTAAAGGGGAATGTTATTCTTGTATCCTACTTCAAAAATAATGGACATGTTCCTAAGTAGTCATACAATGTCTAAGTACCACTATACACTGGTTGCCTCTCTACACCGCCAAAAGGGCCTACATTGGACATACAAACATCAAATCGGGATCAAAGTGAATCCAAGTGCCATTCATCAGACCAAGGCATTGCTCTATCAGAGGAAGGAAAGTCAGCGAATGCAGTGTGATGCCTTGAACAATGCTCTGCTGGGAATCTTTGTCTCAGATAGTCATGTGGATATTATTTTCACAAGTACTACCTGCCTGAGCTTTTGTTCAAGACCACCTACAATCCATCATAGCAATGTCTTTCCCAGGTGGTAGCGTAGTACTTGCTCCAAAAATTGTTCAGGTTTGTTTGAGGAAAATGCCAAAGATTTTAAGGTGATGACTTTACCCTAAAAATTCTCCAGATCTCACACTGCTCGAGCTGCTCTTGGATGTGCTAGAAAAATAAACCCAATTCTTGAATGCCGCATCAAGCAATTTACTGAATTTAAGGGATCTGCTGCTAATGTTCTGGTGCTAATTGCCACAAGTCACCTCCATAGGTTTTGTGGAGTCCAGGTCTTGATAGGTTGAAATCATTTTGGCAGCATGAGGATGACCTACGCAATATTATGACTTGTGATTCTGATATTATGACTTGTGGGCTTATAGAGAAGAAATGTATACTAGAAAAATAGTGGTGACAGGGGGCCTAAGTGCAAAGCAACTAAATATAAGTAAACCTCATTAAAACATATTTTTTTATATTATATATGCGTTAAAAATTAAAAAATGGCGCTAAAGATAAAAATAAGTAATAAGACAGGACTCCCATGTGAATCAAAGACAGATAATATCATCACCATCACCCATCTTTCCTGATCCCTCTCACCCTGTATGCGTCTGCTATTCCTGACTTCTCTCAAATATCCCACCTCATCTGGAATTCTGTGCCCCAACACGTCCGGTTATCCACCACATTTGGATCCTTCAAACGGAACCTGAAATCCATCTCTTCAAAGAAGCTTACAACCTGTAATGACCACACGGCCACCTCAGCCTCAGCACCATTGGAGCTACTGCAACCCCTGACCTACTGTCTCCTTCCCAAAATCCTGTAGAATGTAAGCCCGCAAGGGCAGGGTCCTCTTCCCTCTGTACCAGTCTGTCATTGTTAGTTTGTTTACTGTAAGTGATATTTGTATTTTGATGTAATTCCGTCTCATGTACAGCACCATGGAATTAATGGTGCTATATGAATAATATAATAATAATAATAAGGGTCCAGATCACTCTATGGCATAGGCAAAAAAACCCCTATAGTCTCCCCCTATTAAGCTCTTCCCGCTTTGGAGCATGACACTTTAACAAAGGTTCGCCCAGTGTGAACTGGCATTGTAAGAAGACCTGTCAGTCAACTACCTTGTATCACAAATACCCAACTCAATGCAAGAAAAAAAATACATGAAGTAATGTAGTGTTAGCCTCACATGTTAAGGTTCCTCTAAGCCTCAAGCCTTTGGTTGGTATATGAAGGAACAGATGATTGGCCTCGGGGAGACCAAAACATCCAACACTGCGGAGACACCATCACGTGTTTCTCAACGCAGTGATCCAGAACACTGCCCCCATCCCTTATGGGAAATATGCAAATGCACGTAGGATAGCTGTGGAGACACCATCACGTGTTTCTCGACGCAAGCAGTGAATAGCCAGACCTTTCCCCGGGAGGGAACAACCACGGGAAGGGCAGCATCCAATAAATGAAAACATCCAATACAGGAAAACCACCTATGCCAAGCATTGTATCCATGCCATTTGGTTGGCATATGGACCCAGGGCCTTGGTGCAGGAAGACACGTGGAAAGCGAGGTCTAGGCACGCACAGGAATCTCAGGAGCCGCAGGAGTGGCACCTAGCGTGTATGGAAACAAGTTGCAGCACACCAAATAGAAGTCTAAAGTCTTAATCCCAGGACACAGGTGTGTGTCTAAATGGGCCTTAAGTAGGTCTCGGGAGATGATATCCGCTATAGGCCACTTGAAGAACTCAACATGGAGGGCATCGGACCAAGGGGAAAGAAACGGAGCTCTGGATACCTTGAACACTTAGCTTATTGGCCTGACGAGGTTTCCCTTCCAGATCTGAGGGTTATCAGGGGAGTTGTCAAGAGAAAGCTGGAAGGCGCTGGCAATGAGCCCTCTGTTGCTGCCGTGGCTACTAAATAGATGGAACATTACATACCCCACGGGAATCCATTCAAACACAGGGAGAACATACAAACTCCTTGCCGATGTTGCCTCAATGGGATTTTATCCCAGGACCGCAACGCTGCAAGGCTACAGTGCTAACCACTGAGCCACTCTAAGTAGAATCCTACAATGTTAGAGTTGGAAGGGACCTCCAGGGTCATTGTGTTCAACCTCCTGCTCAATGCAGGATCCACTAAACCTTCATAGAATCCTAGAATGCAGACCCTTGTTTGCATGAAATATCTATTTTTATTGCACCCTTTAGGTTATTATTTCTGGATAGAGAGTGAAGTTTGAAAAAGCCGGGACTTCAGTCTGATAAATCCCATGCCAATTATAATCTTTGTACATACATCAGCGAGTATTTCTCTCTTGTGGCCCCTTCGGTGTTTCTGCTTGTAACTAGCTGTTGATATGTTTCCCTGGATGTAGGTGGGTAGTTCACAGCTGATGATTGTTAAAGCAAACTGATGCTTATTCCCTGCTGAAATCGGAAACACAAGGAGCAGGTGAAAACTGGCAATCCTAATGAGCAATTTGGCAGATCAAACCAGATGTCGGGCAAATTGGAGTCCAAAATTTGCTAATGCAAGTGTTTGTCTCCCTGTAGCGAATCTGAGACCTTTAAAGTAAAAATGGGGCAACGGAGTCGAGTCTCTTTCTTTATTATATTTTTTATGCACCGCTACTGTATACATTCTTCTCGCTGCATGCCTTTTCATATTGCAGTTATTTATTCACATTAATTCTTTGGGGATAAAATCTGTTTAGAAACACATTTCGTACACTTACAAAGAGAGAAACAATCTCTTCCGACAGCACAACCTGAATGAAACGTTCCCCGGATTCACAGAGCATAATGCAAATACAAAACTGCTGCCGCTCTTATCACGTGCGCCGGGGCCGCGGTGAATGCCTTATTTTATCTTTCAAATAGGTTCTAAGAAAATAGGGAATGTTTTGATGGTTCATTGTTTGCTGGTATATTTACCACCTATATCTGATGTTCTTCCCCTTACTTTGCTCTCTATGGTATTAGAAGTCAGTAAGGAGTCCTAAAGCCAGCGGAAAACAAAGCCGCTTCATACATACTGCTTGTAACGTTTACAGTAAAGACATCCATGCTAAAAAGTAACCATATTGGCTTCGTTATTCGCTGTGGAGGTGAATACGTTTTATGTGCCTAATATTTATATAATATGCAAATTGCCTCTTCTGAGAAAAAGAGGACTTAAATTCTATAGCGCCACCTGTTGGAAGTAGCGATCCTACAAGTCACAATCAACCCTTTAACGAGTCGTGCAATATGACTTAGGATAAAAGCCAAATCAGTATCTCAATTCGCAGACACGGTGTTTCAGGCTGTTGGCCCTCGTCAGTGCAAAGCATGAGAACCGATTTGGCTAGGTGAGAGGCTCTGGACTGGGGTCTAAGGGGTATCGAATAAGCCTCCTTACCTTGACAAGCCAGAGATTGTATGTCACTCTCCATAAGGAGAAACGATACCCCTTAGACCCTAATATTTATATATGTTCATACGCTTAATAAAATATTTGGGGAGAGGTCCAGTTTGTTAGATATTTAGGTACAGTACAATTGATGTGAGAATACACTGGAAACGTAGTTTAGGAATCCAGTGTGTTCATAAGGAAAGAGCGCTCCTCACCCTTCCTTTCAATGATTGACTGCAGTGTACGCCATACAAAGTAGCCTGCTGTCAATCACTTCTGAGAGGTGCAGGCACAGCACCCCCCTATGAATATGAAAAAATATATATATATAATTTTTTTTTTTTTTTTTTGAGTAGATTGAACTTGACTCTCTATTACGCTGCCATTGAATGATGCTCCGAATCTGTTGACAATTGTGCAAAATACTTAACAATGTCTCTAGTATATTCTATGCCTTCATCATCCCATCGTTGTTCTCTGTACCTGGTAGCAACCTATTAATTGATCTGAGCTCTCTGAATTCGAGTGTGGTTCTGTAATAGGCCACCACTGTTGTACTGGATAAATTATCAAAACTTCCAACAGACACCCTCCAAAACCTTGTAGAAAGTTGTCCTAAAAGAGTGGAAGCTGTTATAGCTGTAGGTGGGGACCAACTCCTTATTATCAATAGACGTAGAATGGAAGGTCATAAGAGCTCCTGCAGGTTTAATGTGTAGGTGTCCTAATATTTTTATGCATTATTTATATAAAAAAACAACCATTATATACCGTATATAATATTATGCTTACATGTCATGTATCCTCATTTCCTATTTGCGGTCAGATTACATTTAATCCCTCGGCATTAGAGCCTTATCAGCACCGATGTGTCTTTCTCCAAGCAGCCATGCTATATTGTGTAGAGCTTTGGCAGAAAAAAAAAATTGGCTCTGAGCAGCGTTCACTGGTGTCAGCTACAACCAGTTGATAAAAATCTTGTTAACTGCTGAGATCTCCAGAAGGGGTTTAGTCGCTTTTGCTGGCACCAGAATAACTTTGTGTTTCATTGCCTGGCCTCACATTCATGATTTGCTATTAGCCTCTTCAGGGATGGAATTCATAGTAATGAACCTAAATGAAAATAAGTTGCAATTATGCCATGTAAAAAAAAAATATTCAGGTAAACCTCCATGCTGATCTGCAAAGCATTTTACTTTTAAAAGGATTATCTCATAAATAAATGTCCTATTTATTACATCAAGTTCTGTGTTTCTGCGTTATTTTTTTTTTTTTAATCTTCGGCTTTTTTTTTTTTTTTTTTCTTTTTTCACAATTTGTTAAAAAGGGACTATTTCAGACTCACACATACTTCCTATCTGGAAGAGTTATCACCAGGCTCCTTATCAGAGGCAGGATTTCAATGACAGGTAACACCGCTATAAACAGCTAGTAATACAGAATCTACTAATCACAAGGAATTTCACACCTCACCCTCCCTTCAAAATCACATTTGCACACACTTATTAGATGCTTCGATATAATAGATGGCATCTGAGTCAGCCTATAATTGCTAATGTACATGTGAATTTTCTGAAGGAACAAGAAGTTGATCTGAAATAGCCTCAATCCAATAGTCTGTGAATGACCGGCCTCCTCTGTCTGAAATAGCCCCAGTCCAATAGTCTGTGGATGACCGGCCTCCTCTGTCTGAAATAGCCCCAGTCCAATAGTCTGTGGATGACCGGCCTCCTCTGTCTGAAATAACCCCAGTCCAATAGTCTGTGGATGACCGGCCTCCTCTGTCTGAAATAGTCCCAATCCAATAGTCTGTGAATGACCAGCCTCCTCTGTCGGAAATAGCCTCAATCCAATAGTCTGTGAATGACCGGCCTCCTCTGTCGGAAATAGCCTCAATCCAATAGTCTGTGGATGACCGGCCTCCTCTGTATGAAATAGCCCCGATCCAATAGTCTGTGAATGACCGGCCTCCTCTGTCTGAAATAGCCCCGATCCAATAGTCTGTGAATGACCGGCCTCCTCTGTCTGAAATAGCCCCGATCCAATAGTCTGTGAATGACCGGTCTCCTCTGTCTGAAATAACCCCGATCCAATAGTCTGTGAATGACCGGCCTCCTCTGTATGAAATAGCCCCGATCCAATAGTCTGTGAATGACCGGCCTCCTATAGCCCCGATCCAATAGTCTGTGAATGACCGGCCTCCTATAGCCCCGATCCAATAGTCTGTGAATGACCGGCCTCCTCTGTATGAAATAGCCCCGATCCAATAGTCTGTGAATGACCGGCCTCCTATAGCCCCGATCCAATAGTCTGTGAATGACCGGCCTCCTATAGCCCCGATCCAATAGTCTGTGAATGACCGGCCTCCTCTGTCTGAAATAGCCCCGATCCAATAGTCTGTGAATGACCGGCCTCCTCTGTATGAAATAGTCCCAATCCAATAGTCTGTGGATGACCGGCCTCCTCTGTCTGAAATAGACCCGATCCAATAGTCTGTGGATGACCGGCCTCCTCTGTCTGAAATAGTCCCGATCCAATAGTCTGTGGATGACCGGCCTCCTCTGTATGAAATAGCCTCAATCCAATAGTCTGTGAATGACCGGCCTCCTCTGTCTGAAATAGCCTCAATCCAATAGTCTGTGGATGACCGGCCTCCTCTGTCTGAAATAGCCCCGATCCAGTAGTCTGTGGATGACCGGCCTCCTCTGTCTGAAATAGCCTCAATCCAATAGTCTGTGGATGACCGGCCTCCTCTGTCTGAAATAGCCCTGATCCAATAGTCTGTGAATGACCGGCCTCCTCTGTCTGAAATAGCCTCAATCCAATAGTCTGTGGATGACCGGCCTCCTCTGTCTGAAATAGCCTCAATCCAATAGTCTGTGAATGACCGGCCTCCTCTGTCGGAAATAGCCCCGATCCAATAGTCTGTGGATCACCGGCCTCCTCTGTCTGAAATAGCCTCAATCCAATAGTCTGTGGATCACCGGCCTCCTCTGTCTGAAATAGCCCCGATCCAATAGTCTCTGGATTACCGGCCTCCTCTGTCTGAAATAGCCCCAATCCAATAGTCTGTGGATGACCGGCCTCCTCTGTCGGAAATAGCCCCAATCCAATAGTCTCTGGATTACCGGCCTCCTCTGTCTGAATGTTCAGCAGTGACCTGTCATTCACAGACAGGGAGGGGAAGACCCAATGCACAGTCCGGCCCCTGACAACCGAAATCTAATTAGTAAGAAACTTTAAATGGTGATTAATGAAGAACAGCAAAGCTTGTTAGTATGTTGTCGTGTATAATAGAAGCCCCCTTTTAGTACTTTTCCTGTAGGGTGTAGAGCCACATGTTCCCACACTGGGAAACCTTTCTTTCTGCATCATATTGTTGCAATTTTAGACTGGCTCCAATGTTCTGTGATGAAGTTCTCACTTTCCTTCGCCTCTTATCTGTGTCTTCACTGAAGCACTTATCACTTTGAAGTCATCTCTGGTAACCGGCGTTGTAATTAACTTCAAAGTTTCACTCCAACTTTCCGCGCATATCTTTCGAACGTCGGCACATTAGCTCCACTTATTGCCGAAAAAGAAGTGTCAGAGTGTGATCAATGACTCCAATTCTAGCCTGTCCCTCGTTACACCTTTTCCTTGGCTCCTATTCCTCTTTCCGTATTCATCTTTTTTGCAGTTATGACCTGGTGGTTTTTATTAGGGTAAGGTAATCCAGAAAATAAGTGATGCGGCTGACAAGCTACTTTTTGCATTATTATTGTACAAAAAGGACAGTTTTTCAGTTTTTAACTTAATTGCGCCTGTTCAGGGATAGAGCGAGTGGCACTTAATGGTTGGCCGCTTTATTACGGAAACCTCTTGGTTCCATTGGCTTTGGAAAAACCACATCTACGGTAATTACTTGCATTATTGTTACAGCTCGGAATAAATGTTCGGCTGAAAATTTTCTTTTTCAGGAAATGAGACTTCAATTGCATTGTGCCCCTTACACACAGATAACCTTGTCCAAATCTGATGGGAAACAATACCGCCACATATTTGTCTATGAAAAGCGGTTCTCTCTGTCACAAAGATAACCTTTCATCGCAAAAATCTTATCATTCGTAAAAGAAAAGCCAGAATAAAGACGAAAAAAAGAACTGACTGTAGATGATTTTTTTTCTTTTTTTTTAAATGTCAATTCTGTTCATGGAAAAGAGAACGGCTGCCTGATGAACATGTCACATTGCAGGCCTTTTTTTTCCCTTTTTTTTTTTACACCTTTTGATTCATGTGTATTATTCCAATGCGGTAGCTTTTTATGCCTTTTTATTGTTCACCATCACATTCAGCTTCCAAATTAATTGCAAGAAATTGTTAGGGGAGATTTACACACAGAATTAGCTTGAATTGTCACAAATTGCACCAAAAAGAGTACATACAGTCCCATGAACAAGGGTGTATCGGTCGCAGAGGGTCCCGGGTAGGGTGTGTGTGTGTGTGTGTGTGTGTGTGTGTGTGTGTGTGTGTGTGTGTGTGTGTGTGTGTGTGTGTGTGTGTGTGTGTGTGTGAAATTATACAACAAAGGGACCCAGTTTCGGGGACATTAATACAGAAAGGAGCAAAGTTTGTTATATTGTTACAAAAAGGGTAAGGATTGAGACAGTACAGAAAGGGGCAAAGTTTGTTACATTATTACAAAAAGGGGCAATGATTGAGACATTACAGAAAGGGGCAAGGTTAGGACATTATTACAGAAAGGGGCAGGGATTGGGACATTATTACAGAAAGGTGTAAGGATTGGGACATTATTACAGAAAGGGGCAAGGATTGGGACATTATTACAGATACAGAAAGGGGCAAGGATTTGGGACATTATTACCGAACGGGGCAAGGATTGGGACATTATTACCGAAAGGGGCAAGAATTGGGACATTATTACCGAAAGGGGCAAGGATTGGGACATTATTACCGAAAGGGGCAAGAATTGGGACATTATTACCGAAAGGGGCAAGGATTGGGACATTATTACAGAAAGGGGCCCATTCATTATCTGTGACATTATTACAGGATGGGGACATTATTACATGGGGGTGGTTAACACATATGTCTTTGTTGGTTCTAGAACACTACTAATACCCATACATCTGTCCCACAAGCAGTTGGGGGTACCTTTTCCTAATTTTTTTTAGAGGTCCATGGGACTCTAGTTAATCTGCTGACCATGAACCCAATGTATTAGTTGTATTAATTTTTATACCTACTGAGTCAATTTTGAAAAGTGTCTTAAATTTTGAAAGGAACCATAAAGTGTTCCAAATTTGATGTGAAAAGTGAACATCCTTTGGCAGAATCTATCAATGTAGATGTCCAGCAGCCATGAGCGTGTAAGAAAAAATGTCTTAAGTTATCATGCCACATATCTTGATAAGTTGGCTACAAACACATCCCCAGCAGAAAGCCTATTTGCCTGAAAAATGTCAGTTTTGCCATAGAGAAAACTTCAATCTGTGTAATTAGTTTTAAAGGGAATGTATCAGCAGGATTTCACCGCCCAAGATATTGACATGCTCAGGTATCTTTTTCAAAGAGAAGTGCAGCAATACCTAAAACCTCTGTCACTCCGGCTCTATTCCCCGCCCAGCACCACCTCCTTTGCCTGAAGTCACACATGATAGAAGCTGTCAATCAAATATTTATATGCTTATGGAAAGAGCTACATGTGCATATAAATACTGTAGTTTACAGTGTGAAATCCTGCTGACAGGACTTGATAAATTTAGAATATAATCACAAGGTTAGCCTACTGAACGAAGACCATGTTCACATGTCCATTAATCATCAGTTAGAACGGATCCAGCAACATTCGGTTGTGCCAACAACCTTTTTTCCAGCTTAAAAAAAAGAAAACTTATTTCAGCTGGATCCGTTTTTTAACGTTGAAGTCTATGGAAAACTGATCCGTTAACTAGCCATTTATTTTTCTTTCATTTGAAAAGAGTCCGTTTTTTTTTTACTGGATCAGTTTCAAATGGAACAAAACTGATGGCTATTTAACAAATCCATTGTTCATAGACTATAACGTTAAAAAAAAGAAATGGATCCAGCTGAAATCCGTTTTTTTAGCTGGACCAAAAAAGTTATTCTCACAACTGTTTTCTTAACTGGTTTATTGCTGGATCCGTTTCCAACTGATGATTACTTTACCTGTGAATGTAGCCTTAAATAGGTTGAATCTCTACAGTCACTCTGTCACTGCAGACTTCTTAATCCTTACAGCATGTACATTGCACGCTGTCAGGATTCTGCGGTGTTGCGGTTGAGACTGGGCGTTCACGTGACCCCAAGTATGCGATTTGCATACACGCAGTCACGTGCCGACTAAACAAGTGAATTGAGCTAGTAAGCACATCTACAACTAGGCGCGTTGTGACACCGGAGAATCCTGACAGCGTGTGGTGTGCGAGTTGTGAGTACTCAGAAGTCTGCAGTTGTAGACAACAGAAATTCACCATAAGGTAGAACAATCCCTTTAAATAATTTCAACTTTTTATTTGGAAGTTACCTTGTTTATGGTTTATTATCAGAATGAGTACAGGAAGTGAATCACTCTAAAGAATATATTGATAAAAAATTGGTGATATTAATAATTCTGAGCTCAGCTGACCAACCAGGGCTCGGGACTCCAGTGCAGAATTTTCTGGGGGCCCTAGATTATGAAAAATGGCCAAGTAGATGATGACAATGAGGCTTTTTGTGTTCTACATCTACAATCTCCAGTTTAATAGTAGCTACACATGGCACTTCATGGATTCCGTTCATTTCTCTGTTGATGATGTGGGCATGGTGTATGGCTTCTTAACTTAGGGATAAATTATATTTTTGGCACTGGCATAAAGTACCCAGGAGACGGACATGGCGATTTCAAATGAGCCACTGTTAGAAAGTCTTCAAGGAGCCCCAATACTGGTGTCCTGAGGGACCTGAATCTGGGCCAAGTCTTTGAGTGATAAGTGGCTAATGACCGCAGTGTATGCAATAAATGGCGGAAAAAGCACTTGGCAAATCGTCAGCGTTTCTTCCAGCTAGAAATGGACCGGGTGCTCGTGTTTGCTTGCACAACATTTGTTTGCGTTATTAATGTTTAATGACATTGAGTCTTGACTCTTCAGATTTGCACAGAAATTTAAGAAATTTCCAATATCTATTGAACTGCCATCTTAGCTTATCGTAAGCTTCAGTAAGATGATTAATATGCAATAAATGAAGGAAATGGATGCAATAAATTGAGGAAAAAGCATTTTGCAACTCCTCAGCACTTCTTCCAGCTAGAATTAGAAAGGGTGCATGTTTTCGCTTACACAAAATTTGCTTGCAGTATTATTTTTTAATGATACCAAGTTGTGACTTCTTAGCAAGTCTGAGACCTTCCTAAGACATTAGCTATAGCTATTGAACTCCGCCGTCCTAGTTTATTAGTCTGTGTTATGTCCTTGATCTGAAATTGCCCCAGCCTTTCTTGTCCTTTCGGTGGGTTACATTATTTTTTGCCCAGGAGGAAAGAGCTTTGTAAATACGTCTTTGTTACTTCCAAGTTATTTTCTTGGTGTTTGAGAATTGTCATTGTCAGAAGGGTAGACGTAAATGAAGACATTATCTTCAGACTCGTGTACATGGAAGAAAGTCAAGAGACGCTTGAAAACCTTGGAGGGAAAAGTTGTAAGTTCAACATTTTCTGACCCACGAGTAAAGCCCATAATGTTATCTTAATAGAATTTTTTTAAGTCTAGTTTCTAGTCTGTGAATAAAAAGAAGAGTAATGACAAGTCTACATTATTATATGCCCTCGATACGATTCGTAAGTCCCGACCTTTTCACATAGCATCTTATATTATTAAAAGTAGCACAAAGGGAGGATTCGTTTTGTTCTCTGAGGATATGTCCCTGGATCATTTTCCCACCGAGTAGTCTATAATTATATTTGATTCTTGTTAAATCGGTAGATTTTATGAATTTTACCAGTAGTGTTTGAAAAAGTGGGATTCTACTTTGATCCTTTTAAATTACGTATCTGTTTCTTCGATGGTTGATGAGTTTGGTGAAGGTGACCTACACTTGTGTAATGATATGAATAGGGAGTTGCAATAATATATGGCTCTTAAAGGGAAGCTGTCAACAGGTTTTTGCTATGTAATCAGAGAGTACCATAATGTAGTGGCAGAGAGCCTGATTACAGTGATGTCACATATTGGGCTGTGTTTCACTGTTTAAAGAGAACCTGTCACCAGGTTTGGCCGATAAGAGATACAGCCATCACCTTTCAGGGCTGATTTACAGCGTTCTATAAAACTGTATATCTGCCCCCATCCCGACCTGCAAGAGAAGAAAAATAACTTTTATCATTCTCACCTCCGGGGTGGTCCGGTCCAATAGGTGTCGCTCTTCTTGTTCCGGCGCCTCCCTTCTTCTTGCCTGCTTTGTGTTGATGATGCGTCTCCTTGGCACAGCGCTCCTGTGCAGGCACACTTTACTGTCCTGTTGATGGCAGAGCAAAGTACTGCATTGCGCATGTATCTGGAAAAGTCTAAGAGCCCCAGCGCATGCACACTGCAGTACTTTGCTCTGTCCTTGACAGGGCAGAGAAGTACACCTGTGCAGGAGCGCTGTGCCGAGGAGACTTTGTGGATGACGAAGGGACACATCATCCACATGAAGCACGCAAGAGGACGGGGAAAATAAGAAGATGGGAGACGCCGGACCAAGTCCAGCGACGCCCATCGGACAGGACCGCCCCGCAGGTGAGTGTAATAAAAGCAATTTTTCTTCTCTTGTAGGTCGGGTTGGGGGCTGATATACAGCATTATAGAAACGCTGTATATCAGCCCTGAAATGTGATGGCCGTATCTCTTTATCAGCCAAACCTGGTGACAGGTTTACTTTAAATAGTAAATACAATCAGTGTTTTATCAGCAGGAGATTATCACTACGGAACAACAAGCCTCGTGCCTGCTAGTCCTGCCTTGCACCCTCCAACATGGATTAGCAGCTCTTTGTCACTGTACAATGTACACAGACAGCAGTGGTGTGAGCTGGATTTTACCGTGAAGATGAGCCTTGCTTGGCTATCTTTCGGTGTCATGGACCTGGATAGAGAGCTCATAGCACAAATTTAACCTCCTGCCCCATTCAACTATTCCTTGCCACAGTCTATCAGCCAAGGGAGAGCTGGTAACACTAGTCTCTCATTCTTTTCAGTTCTGGCATTTGGTTTGGATCCTTACGGTGAATTGACAAACATCAAACGGCTACTACCTTTCCAATTAAAGAGCAATTGCCGTCCTCAAACTATCAAAGCTCTATCATTCCACCTAGTAGTATGGGCATAAAAAATATCTACAATTAAGAATTTTAGAATCAGCTAGACTTGAAACGCGTCTGTGTATTTTTTTATGCCCATGCTACTATTTTAATGAAGTCCTAATAAATAATTTTTTGCTTTTATAACTCATTTGTCTAGATTGAAAAACCCTCTTTTCACAACTGTCGACATGTTTAATTTGGAGTACCCCTTTAATATCCTCTATGTCCACCCATGTATGCAATGACCAGTTAACTGTGATGTTGACGATCACATTAATTTCATTTGACTTAATTGCCATCTTAGAATACATTTCCCAAATACTGAGTACAATTTGTTACACTTGATTTTACAGAAATGCTCCACTTAATTTTTTTTCTTTCTTCGATTCTGTGGAAGCTTCTTCGTATTTAATGAAGATTTTGTGGGTTTTCATTATAAAGTAAATGAGATTGAGGAATGGCGTGTTATTATAGACATTTGCATGTCACAAACAATTTCTCATCCTAATTCTTACTGCAACCCACCTCCTGTGCAGCTCTAAATTTGTGTGTGTGTATATATATATATATATATATATATATATATATATATATATATATATATATATATATATATATATATATATATAATATATAATATATATATATCTATATAAAAACTTCCATTATTTTTCTAGTTGAATCCACCAGGTGCCCTCCGAACGTTATTGTAAACCTGTAAGGATGGGGCAAGTTGTATACAGCCATCAGTACCGTGAATCGGCTTCCTAATTCATCCAGTGGAAGAGAAAATAGGGCTGCTTAAGGTTTTCCTTTGTGTTTTTGGCTGATCTTCTATCCTTGACTGCTTTATTTCGGAGCCAGGGACACTCCTGTGTAGTTGGATGATTTTTCCATGTCCAGATGCACTTCCTATAAACTGATGCCCATGACAGGCAATCTGTGTAGGCTCTGATGTAGAGCCACTTGGGTTGACTCCAGTCTTGGGCTGACTCAGAGTCTCCAGTATTCAATAAAAAAGTAACTCTTTAGAAAATGTTAGATGTAGTGCAGCATTCAAATATTTTGTATTATCATTGTTTGGGTGTTTGCTTTACTTCTGCAACGTTTTTGTAATTTTTTGGGAGGATAACTGTGTTCTTTCTCCACCCTCTCTTCTCCTCTTCCATCTTGAGTCTCCTTTGCACCATAATTTTGGAATTTGTTAGGATTCTGTAATTGGGTTTAAATCTATTTCTCATTTCAATGTAAAGAACAATTGAGATATATCTAGGAAAAAGAGTGGGAGCAACTCACCGGGCTAACAGTCCAACTGCAAGGACAAGGATCCACCATTACATGTATAATGAGAGATGCTCAGTAGAGATGACAGAATACATTAGAACAGTGTTCCCCAACTCCGGTCCTCAAGAGCCACCAACATGTCATGTTTTGAGGATTTCCTTAGTATTGCACAGGTTATTGAATGCTTGCCTGTCCATGTGATGCAATTATCACCTGTGGAATACTAAGGAAATCCTGAAAACACGACCTGTTGGTGGCTCTTGAGGACCTGAGTTGGGGAACACTGGTCCAGTGAGCAGATCAATATTTTATTGTCACCAGACTTGAGGCCTGTGAACCGCCTCCTATCTTCCAAAATCCGTGTCCCCTTTTCTATTGCTTTGCGCCAATCCTACAAATCAGAAGAAGTTGGAAGCATGCTTGGAGTCGCCATTTCCAAAAGAAAATACAAGGCGACGCTCATTCAGATACTCTTTTTGTAGCGCCCCCACTGCCGCAGGGCCGAGGGGTACCCGGTACCGGGCCTCTGAGTCTCTGTTCTGGGGTTGTCACGGTGGCTAGACCCGGTCCGTGACCCTGCTGAGGGGCGTACAATGAATGTGGAGATATGGGGATGATGTTATGGTGCAGTGCAGGTCGCAGTAAATAAAGAGGACACCAGGTTGCAGTCTCTTTACCTCTTTACCTCTTTACTGAAGGCTTCAGGATCCTCAGTCCGGAATACGGTTAACCAGGCTGCGCAAGTCCGGCCGGTCCGATGGCACCTCCAGAGTTCCCTTTGCAGGTGGAAATCTGTGCCTACCTTCTAGCGCATGTGTGTTGCGGTCCTCCCCTGCTGTGCTTACGGGATAGTCCCCACAACTGTTGTGTCTGTTTCTCGTGTTCCCTCACAACTCGATTCTGATATTCTTCTTCGTCCCCCAGATGATATGGCTAGGACGCACCCGTATGACGGGGTAGGCTCGGAGCTCTTCCTGGACCCTAGAGTCGCCCTTCTCCTGTTGTTGCCCCCTGTGTCTTCATAGGTGATTTGTGTGAGACAGCCCGCCTATAGCTGACTGTCCTGCCGTAGGTTTGAAGTATTGCTTGGAGCCTAGTACTTCCTCGGCGTTCCGGCCACCGGCTACGTGCCTCAGTAGGATGTTGCCTCGTCTTACAGCACGACTCCTACTGGTATTTCTCCTTGTTGCGTTGATCTCGTTTCTCACTCAGCACAATATACCTCGCTTCTTGTCCTTTCTTAGGGCACCGCCGCTATCTAGTGCAGGCGCGGTCCCGTAACGTTCTCTCTGTTCGCTAGGCCTCTGTTAGGATCCCACCCCTGACAGGGACCCCCTTGAGTCTCTCCCCGCAACACCCTCTGCCACAGGGTGTTGCCTGTTCGATTCCCAGTCAGCTTCTCACTAACTTCCTGCCTAACCCCCAGTTTTACCAGATTGTGAGGAGTGGCCTAATACATAGCACCCTTAGCTCCCCCTGGAGGCCAGACTGTGAAGTGTATTGGTGTCTGTGATACCTGGTCAGAAGAACTCCTTCAGTGCCATCAGACGTACCATAGCCCCCCTTAGCGGCGGAGCATCAGTACTGCCACGACCAGGACTCTGGGGCGCTGCATTTTTGTTTTAGCACGCTACACCAATACAGGGAGGATATAGCAGACACACAGGGTGATGGCCGTTTTACCGTTTGTGGCCCTTACATCTTCTTGATGGTGCTCCAAAAATGAAACCGGACAACAGGCGCTTGCCGACTCCTCTGGACCTTGTGGGTGTCATCTTTAGTTTCCCGCTGTTGATGTAGCGGAATAAATAAGAATATGCCTTGTTGAGTGCCGCCATGTATTGCTATTTGGAATTTGTATTGTATAAATCTGAGTCAGGTCGGAATGCAGTGCATGGAGTTTCTGGCGGTTCTCCTGACCCGAGTGTGATGGCTTCATGTATTTCCATGCAGCTGTCATGTTCTGGTAGGGAGAGTCGCCGGCCAGTCCGTGAAATGTGTTCCAACCGTCCGACTTCATCCTAAAACACGTGGTGTGTGGATTTCAGAACCACAAATTCTTCACTTCATGCATTTTCTGTGTTCAGCAATATATGCAGAACGATTAGTAGTCTGGTGTTGGACCAATTTTACTCTTGGGCTTTATGAATTTTCAGAACTCTCAGTAACCAGATAATGAAGAGCATAACTGGCGCTGAACGCAGGGAGCCAGGTACAGCTGTCAATCCAATTTCTATGAATTTTAAGGAGACAGCCGATGGAAGTTTTTGACTGAATAAACAAAAACACACAACTTTCACTAATCCTAATTAACATTGCTATGGGGTTTATTCAAAACCTATCTTACATTCAGAGTCAAATCAATATTTACAGAGCATTAGTGCCTCCGAGAATTTGAAACCTTGTGATTAGAGTTCATCGCCGTTTTATCCGCTCTTCAAAGAAAGCACAGACATCAAACGTAATTAGCCTTCATTCAGGAATCAGTGACATCGCCTTATTCCCACACGCGCGGCTTCTCGGGGTTTAATAATTAAAGATCCTTTCTTTGATATCTCCCTTAATTTCTTTTCCACTGTTTTCCTCTTGGAATCCGTGAAATGTGAGGCGCAGAGAAAGGCGATAAAAACCTCATCCTATAACACAGCCAGACATATGAGCGTTCTATTGCATTAATTAGTGTACAACAGATTAATTTGTCAGTAGCTGAAAGGGAGCTGGTAAAGCCAAAAATTAGAATAGTAATGGGTCCGAGTGAAGGAAGGACCTTTTAACTGATTAGGTTTGTGGTATAGTTGGGGAAATTTATCAAGACGTCAGAATAAAGTTGGACTTTTTCCCATGATAACTAATCAGGTTGCATCTTCAATTTAAAAAAAAATATGTAAAGTTGTTGTGTTTTTTTTTTTGCGACGTTAACTGGTATCTGGTTGCTCTGGGCAGATTACCCTTTTTTTTCCCCCTGTTTGTACTAGTTTGGTTATTTTGCCCTGTAGAGATTTTGTAACAAGTTTGTCGGCACAGAAGGACTGATCAAACGAAGCATAAGCGATCTGTGCACCCTTGGTGTGGCCAAAACAGTTCAATGCTTGCACCTTCCCAACTTCTTGTTTCCCGTCCATTTCCGTTTTTCTGTAGCTTTATAGAGCCATAGATGTCAAAGGGAGGGGAATGCAAGTAGGTGCTCTTAAATGTTTGGCCACACCGTAGGTGCATTGTGCTCCTGTGCTTGGTTTGATCAGTCATTCATTAAAATAAGTAAATATCTGATTGCGTCTTGCTTGGCAACCCAAAATGTCCAACAAATTTTCCCTTAAAATATGCTCTTAATGGGAACTTCTCACATGATTCATGCTGCCCAAAGCAAGGATATCAAGTATCAGAGATTGGTCCGTCCACTACAAACATGTGCATGGAGCTATACAATGTTACATGGAAAATGACGCCAGGGACTAGTCACGGAGCATGTTCTGGCTGACACGTCCCGGCCGACACGTCCCGCCCCTCTTTGACCGGTCTTTCTCTCTGTGTGTGTATAGGTAGATACCTGCAGGTGCCGCTGAGCACACGGGGAGACCTGGGTGAGGAAATAACTATCATATTAGTCGCCTCAACTCTTGCCGTATTTTCAGTCATGTTTTTCTTTGAAACACCCCAGAGGTTATCCACCGGCTTGCAGTAGCTTCCCTTCCCTATTCGGAGGTCATATCCCGTCTTTGTAAATGGTTTTTAGTTTGTGAATCAATAAAAATATATTGTTGTATCTTTAAAAAAAAATGTTGGGAATCTGTTCTTACCAGGTGGGTTCACCTACCACCCGTCTTTTGTTTTTCTGATGAAGTTTTGAAGTGCCGAACGCCTATTTAGTGTATCTGGACTTATGATTATGATCTGTGGTTTACTCAGCAAGAATCGTGAGACAGGTACCTTTTCCCCCCACATATAAATCCAGTCTTTGATTTTTATGCATGTTTTATTTATATTTTTGCAATAGTTTTTGTAATTGTAGAAATAACCCATCAGTTATAAAATAATTAATATTTGGTGCATTTTTAATACTCTTTGAGAAATCACAGCAGAAACCACCTCAGAAATTACTCCTGTAAAACACATTAAGTAAATCAGAAAAAAATAAAAATTCCCGGTCACAACACCTTTTGGAGTACGGTGGCCAATTTGCCTCCCGAAACTAAAACCGGCAACAGCAAAAAGATTAAATAAAAATGTTAGTAACGTGACCAGAGAGGACAATCCAAGGTCTTTTTGTTTCTGAAAATGCTTTTTTGGATTGAGCTCAGTAGCTGACAATTAGGTCTTACGATCTGATCACTTTATTGTGTCTAGGTGCAGATGGATTTGTGGACTCTTGCAGGTTTTGGCAGGACATTGATCCGGGTAGTTTGTCAGACTAGATTAGCTTGATGTGACCTGTTTATCTGGTGTAGTATACATCCGATGTATCAGACGTAGAAAAGCGCTAACTGCGGATAGTGACCATCGGCTTTATATTGCTTCCTTCCCTTGTGAAGAGTCGGGTTTAATTTCTTTTTATGTTGGTGAGCCGTTTTACTAAAAGTGGTCGTGAATGCATTGCAAAATCAACGACAACCTGTAATGGTAACATTATGATTGGCAGCCGACAGACTTGGCATGTTCGGTTACCTTAAATGCCCATCTGCCCACCACATGAGTGCCAGCACCCAGCAAATCTCCATTGTGGCTTTATTTGTCATAACTTGGAATGAACATGGACTTTCATGTGAATTGAAGCTTGAGGCCAAAATACCTACTGCTTCAATCATGGTGATGTTAACGCGACATGGCCATACAGCTATATAAAGTGATTACAAGTATTATATAAAGGGTCAGAACACTGGCAAGTCAACCTTTTCAGGACAACTTATTTTTACAGGAACAGGTAAAGAGATGGATAAACGTATACGAAATAGTATAAGCCTATATTCTGGTGGTGTATATCGGGCATATATCCGCTCTGGATTTTCACAGTTGGCGTCTGCTCGTGTTGCATCACTGTACTGTGGGTACCTTACAGCAAATTACAAGAAATTGCAACAATTTACCAAATTGTGTTTCTATCTATCACTGAGGGACATGAACAACTCATCCTAAGACTAAGGGCATGTTCATATGTTGCATTTTTTCCACAAAAGAAAAAAAAGCACAGCATTTTACTGTCCCAGCAAAGTGAATGAAATTTATGAAATCTCCTGCATGTGCTGCTTATTTTTCCTTTGCAAATTTGAAGCATTTTAAAAACTGCAGTGCATCAATTCTTGTAACATTTTTGCAGCATTTTTCAGTTCAAAACATTTGGGGAAAAAAGCAACAAAAACTCGTCAGAAGTAGGGGTAATTTACACAGCGTTTTTCCTGCCGACACTCTGGTATTTTGCAGCAGAAATTTCAACTGAAAATTCTGAAAGTTCACATTACCCTAAGGTTGTGTGCACATGTAGCAGATTATTCGCGTTTTTTTCGCAGTTTTTCGCTATCAAAAAGCTATAAAACCGCGAAAAAACCGCTCACATTAAGCATCCAATTTAATAGAATGCAATCCGCATTTTTTGTGCACATGCTGCGTTGTTTTCCTGAGCGGAATCTCATTCCAGAAAAAAACGCAGCATGTTCATTAAATTTGCGGAATCGCGGGGATTCCGCACACCTAGGAATGCATTGATCTGCTTACTTCCCGCATGGGGCTATGCCCACCATGCGGGAAGTAAGCAGATCATGTGCGGTTGGTACCCAGGGTGGAGGAGAGGAGACTCTCCTCCACAGACTGGGCACCATATAATTGTTAAAAAAAAAAAAAAAAAGTTATATATTCACCTTCTGATGGCCCCGGAGTCTTCCCGCGCCTCAGCGGTGAACGCGGCCGCTTCCGTTCCCATGGATGCTTTGTGTGAAGGACCTGCGATGACGTCGCGGTCATGTGACCGCGATAATTTCGCGGTCACGTGACCATGACGTCATCGCAGGTCCTGCACATAAAGCATCTATAGGAACGGAAGCCGCTGAGGAGATCGGCTGCCTTTGGAAGGTGAGTATAACCATTTTTTTAATTTTTTAAAATTTATTTTTAACATTCTATCTTTTACAATTGATGCTGCATCAATAGTAAAAAGTTGGTCACACTTGTCAAGCACTATGTTTGACAAGTGTGACCAACCTGTCAATCAGTTTTCCAAGCAATGCTACAGATCGCTTGGAAAACGCTAGCATTCTGCAAGCTAATTATGCTTGCAAAATGCTAGTTTTTAGCAGGAATATGCGTGCCAATTCCGCATGCGATATACCCGCGGCAGGAGTTGCAGAATTGCCACGGAAATTTCCGCGGCACTTCTGCGCCGTGTGCACTTAGCCTAAGACTGAGTAATTCTTCATCTTGTGATGCATAGAAGAGCACCAAATTTGGGATCTTTTTATGTGCCAGGGCAAACAACAAAGTTATCCATAGGTCCCTATTAACCCACCATTTATGAAAAGTGTGTCCTTATGGCATATGCTGGGCCACTAGGTGTTGCCATACATTTTTTTTTTCTGCTATAGAAGAAAACCAAATTTGATATGGTTTACTGTATAGAGGGCCACTCAAATCCCGCATCCTAGATATCACTGAATGAAATGTTCCAGTTGTAAATCTTTATTCATTATTACATAGGGGAATGTGTTGAGAACAATAAAAATGATCAATGTGAGTCAAAATTAATATCACATGGAGGTCTGGATTTGGAATGATGCTCAAACTCAAATTGGAAAATCAAATTACAGGCTGATCCAACATTGTTGGAAATGCCTAAACACAAGGAAATGATGCTCAGTATTGTGTGTGGCCTCAACGTGCCTGTATGACCTCCCTACAAAGGCTGGGCATCATCCTGATGAGGTGGTCGATGTTTTCCTGAAGGATCTCCTCCCAGACCTGGAATACAGCATCTGTCAACTCCTGGACAGTCTGTGGTGCTATGGAATGAGACATGATGTCCCAGATGTGCTTGATTGGATTCAGGTGTGGGGAATGGGCAGGCCAGTCCTTAGCATCAATGCCTTCATCATGTAAGAACTGCTGACACACTACAGCCACATGAGGCCTAGCATTGTCATGCATCAGAAGGAACCCAGGGTCCACTGCACCTGCATATTGTCTCACAATGGGTCTGAGGATCTCATCCTGGTACCTCTGTCTAGCACATGGAGGGCTGTGCGACCTGCCAAAGAAATGCCTCCCCACTCTTAAAAAAAGAATTTAAAAAAAAGTTAAATTTGACTTAATTTCGTACAAAACCCTCAAAATGGGCTGTACAAAATTATTAGCACCTTTCCAAAATCATGGGTAAACCACTTTGTTTCAATCATGTGATGCTCGTTCAAAGTCACCTATGGCAAGTAACAGGTGTGGGCAATATGAAAATCACACCTGAAGCCAGATAGGAAGGGGAGAAGTTGACTTAAAGTGAACCTGTCACCAGTTTTGGCTGATATAAGATACTGCAATCACTTTTCAGGATTGATATACAGCTTTTTACAATGCTGTATATCTGCCCCCGACCCGACCTCTAAGAGAAGAAAAATAACTTTTACTATACTCACCTGCGGTGCGGTACGGTCCGATGGGTGTCACTGGTCTTGGTCCGGTGCCTCCCATCTTATTACGATCCCCGTCCTCCTGCTTGCTTCATGTGGATGACGCGTCCCTTCGTCATCCACACAGCCTCCTCGGCACAGCGCTCTCCTGTGCAGGTGTATTTCTCTGATCTGTTGAGGGCAGAGCAAAGTACTGCAGTGCGCTTGTGGCAAGGCTCTCTGACCTTTCCTGACACCTGCGCACTGCAGTACTTTGCTCTGCTCTCAACAGGGCAGATAAATACACCTGCAGGAGCGCGATGCCAAGGAGGCGCATCATCCACATAAAGCAAGCAGGAGGGCGGCATTGCAAGAAGAAAGGAGGCGACAAACCAAGACCAGTGATGCCCATCGGACCGGACCGCCCCGCAGGTGAGTACAATAAAAGTTATATTTCTTCTCTTTCAGGTCGGGTTGGGGGCAGATATACAGCATTATAGAACGCTATATATCAGCCCTGAAAGGTGATGGCCGTAGCTCATATCAGCCAAACCTGGTGACAGGTTCCCTTTAATTTTTGCATGGGTGTCTGTGGGCCACCCATCGTTGTATTTCATTCCCTACATGCATGTTGGGGACTTCCAGATATCGTGATAAATTATAATTATTAGAAAGCTTGTGATGGAGCACTCAAGAGTAAATATAACTTTAATACTGGCATAGTAAGGTAGTTTATATGTAAAACAAGATTTCAGAAATATTGAGTTCACCTGGTGATATTTTTCTAAATAAATCTGTTTTGTATCAGCTTATCTTTATCCATATTGAAATGTTTTTTTTTCTATGTTACCACTGGACTTTTTTTTTTTGCTTACAAAAAAACCCTTAAAAATTGCCAAATTATGTAAGTGATCACATCCCAGGCTTTCCTTCTAGCAGACCCTAATCGAATTGATGTGATCTTAGGTTGGAGAGCCGAGACGAGGGCTCAATACATGCTTACTTCATTATGTTGCTGGGTTCTTGTGGCCTGGACCGTATATCATCCAATCAGATGAAATCCCAGAGGGATTTGATCGTAAATGTCAGAGGTATCTGGGCTCTTTGCAGTTATTATATTTTTTGTCATGTCAGGATTATGAGCTGAGAATATAAATTTGAAAGTTTTGACAGGTCTTCTTCATCTGTTGTTGTGATGTGTTGTAGCTGATGCTTTTTATGTTCGGAGATAAGGTTTTCATATATTTCAGATAAATATTTTTTTGCCATTCTGTTTTGCTGCAGTTTCTTGCCGCAGTGGTAAGGTCCGTTCACATCACTTTGGTGCTTCAAACTTTTTCTTAAGTTTAGTGATTTCCCACCTAAGGTTTATTCCTAAAATGGAACAGATTTTTACTTTTATTTTTTTAGTAAATTGAAGTTTGAAATACTGCTGGAATCAAACTTGAAAATGCACAACAGATCGATCATGTGTCAATATGGAATTTTAGACCAAGACAACAATCCCAGGGATAATAATCTTTATTTATATAACGCCAACATATTCCGCAGCGCTTTACAGTTTAACAGTTTCAAACACAACAGTCATAAGTAACAATGTTAACAATACAATAATGCAATATAAGGCTACTTTCACACTTGCGTCGGTACGGGCCCGTCGCAATGCGTCGGGCCTACGTACCGACGGAACCTGTGAAATTTCTGCAAGACGTGGGCAGCGGATGCAGTTTTATATCCCCATTCTGCAGTCCGGGGAGGAGGGTGTGGAGTTTCGGCCATGCATGCGCGGAGGAAAATGGCAGACACGACGCACAAAAAAAGTTACATGGAACTTTTTTTGTGCCGACGGTCTGCCAACACACGACGCATCCGTCGCACGACAGATGCGACGTGTGGCAATCCGTCGCAATGCGTCGCTAATGCAAGTGTATGGAGAAAAAACGCATCCTGCGGGCAACTTTGCAGGATGCGTTTTTTCTCCAAAACGACACATTGCGACGGACGTTACCCGACACTAGTGTGAAAGTAGCCTAAGAGGACCCTGCTCGTGAGAGCTTACAATCTACAATGAGGTGGGGAGATACAAAGTACAGGTGTGTATTTACAATGATGTATTTACAATGATGGTCCAGCCATCTTCAGGGAGTGGGGGATAGGTGGAGATAGTGAATGGGCTACACACGCACACTTAACACATAAAATGACTTTGATTAGGGAACGTGATAGGCCGCTCTGAACAAATGTGTTTTGAGCGAGCGCCTAAAACTGTGCAAGTTGTGGTTGGTGCTAATTTCTTGGGGTAGAGCATTCCAGAGGATTGGCGCAGCACGGGAAAAGTCTTTGAGTCGGGAGTGGGAGGTACGGATTAGTGCAGAGGTTAGTCGAAAGTCGTTTGCAGAACGCAGCAGTCGGTTAGGCCGATAGACTGAAATGAGGGAGGAGATGTAAGGGGGTGCCGCACTGTGCAGAGGTTTGTGGGTGAGAACAAGTACTTTCAATTGTATCCTGTAATGAATGGGCAGCCAGTGTAACGACTGGCGAAGAGCGGACACGTTCGAGTAACGATTAGCCAGATGGACGACCCTAGCTGCTGCATTAAGGATAGACTGGAGAGGGGAAAGTCGAGTGAGGGGGAGGCCAATTAATAGGGTGTTACATTAGTCCAGGCGGGAGTGGATCAGGGCTACAGTGAGGGTTTTTGTTGTTTCCATGGTGAGAAAAGGGCGGATTCTAGAGATGTTCTTTAGGTGTAAGCGGCACGAGCGGGCAAGAGATTGTATATGGGAAGTGAAGGAGAGATCGGAGTCAAACATAACACCCAGACAGCGAGCCTGCTGCCGGGGTGTTATTATGGGGCCAGCCACGGAGAGGGAAATGTCAGATTTAGGGAGGTTAGTAGATGGTGGGAGCAGAAGAAGTTCAGTTTTGGAGAGGTTGAGTTTCAGATAGAGAGCGGACATGATGTCGGAGACTGCGGACAGACAGTCAGTGGCGTTCTGTAGTACAGCGGGGGTAAGGTCATGGGCTGACGTGTATAGTTGTGTGTCATCACCATAAAGATGGTACTGAAAGCCAAATCTGCTGATTGTCTGTCCAATTGGGGCTGTGTAGAGGGAGAAGAGAAGTGGGCCAAGGACTGAGCCCTGAGGTACCCCGACAGTGAGAGGAAGAGGAGATGAAATGGAACCAGTGATCAGCTGATCACTCATAGATCTTACTTCTGGATCTACTGGAGATCTGTTATTTCAATCATTGTCCATGTGAGGCTTTATTCATATTTTGCAGCAAAAAAGTCTCATTTGGCCGTTTTTTACCTCAAATGCTGGAAAAAAAAGCACACTAGTTTCGCAGCGTGTGAATGCAGCTTAATAAATACACTGTCACAAATTTTTATTTTTTGTTCCTGGGTCCAAAGTGTGTTTTCCTAACCCATTATGCCTAAAACAAATAGAAAATAGTTGTTGTTCCACAAAAACTTTGCTTCTGTGATCAGGACAATGAAAACTACTCAGTATTGAATACGAATGGAGAATTTTCCCGGAAACAGACAAATTTCAAAATTTCATTGTCCTGATCACAGAAGCAAAGTTTTTGTGGAACAACAACTATTTTCTATTTGTTTTAGGCATCGCTGGTTAGGAAAACACACTTTGGACCCAGGAACAAAAAATAAATAAAAATTTGTTATAGTGTACTTTCCTTTTTTTTACATATGCAAAATTTTCTTGGCCTGTGGTCATTAAATCAAAGTTTGTGCTGAATGAAGTTGTTTTTCCATAGTCTTTAAACATAAGCAGTTGAAAAATTACACCTGGAAGCCAGGAACAAAAATTGTGCTACCTAGCGTTATCAGCTCATGGTCAAAAAAGTTGATTGACGGGCCAGTGCAAAATGCATGTGGTCGAACAATTGGTCATACGTTCCTCATGCAGATGGCATATTGCTAGAAGCACATCTGCTGTTTATGCCGGGAGGCGAGCTGCTGACAGTATTGTTTTTTACACCCTCAATAAGGATATGATTAGCTGATGAACCAGCAATTTAAAAAATCATCAGCGGATAAAAGGCCAGTGATCAGGAACAAGCATTTTTACGAGACCTTGTTCAGCCGATTGACCCTTGTAAAACAGCTTTAAAAAAATTGTCCAGGCTTGAGGCTGAATTCTGCAGACTTGCGAATCCTCACAGCACAAACACGGCACGCTGTCTGGATTCTCTTGACGCATGACCACAAGCATGTGATTTGCATACATGCAGTCACGTGCCAACTAGACGTGTGCGGTGTCGCTCAATGCAAGTGAATTGAGCATGGCTAGACATGTCTACTTAGAATATTGCCGGAAGTATGCAAATCGTATGACCGTATGATTTATTTTTTTTTTTCCCCCCTTCCCTTGCGGTTATCCTTGTTGCAACCCTTATTTTTTTTTTTTCACCCCCCTCCTCACCCGTTACTTATTTTTCACTGACCTTCACTGAACTTTTTTTATCTATTGATCCTTAGCAATGGATCTGTTAAAAACGGATGAAACTTGGCTGGAACACTGACGCACCAAATGTTTTTTTTTTATTCCCTTTTATACGAATCCCTTCAATGGCAGAGCCTGATCCGCTCAAGGTCACGAATCTGTGAGTTTACCGGATCTGTGAATACATCCATTCTACTCTATGCGTCCGTGTGCTGTCTAATGTAAAAAAACAAATAATTTGGACAGCACTCGAATGTGTCACACAGATTTTTGAGTTGAGCCAAAGCCCTAGGTGTTTTTATTGGACGTCTTCTGCTCAAAACAGCAGTTCTGATTATGGCGTGATTATATGAGAAGTCCTGTAAAAAAAAAAAAAAAAATCGCACAAAGATAAATCACCATTTTTTTTTTTTGCAGGTATCTTATTTACTGTTTGCTTCCATCCCATAAAAATGCGAATGCTGTCAATGGTTTCCGTAAACTTTGAAAATGAGAGTAACTGTGCGCCGATCTCAGAATTGACCTGCTCGCTCCTCATTTCTCTCGAATAATCCCCAGTAATCTATATTTCTCTGCAGCAATAAATTTGCTGTATATTCAAGCTGCCAGGATCGGTTTTCCTGACACGCCGTAGACAGCTCCTTGTAGAATAGGCCATTTCTCCAATTAAACCGAGAAAACCTCAAAACCGCAGACAGAAAAGCACAAAGCAATCTGATAAAAGAACCCGCCGCTTCCTTTCCAGAGCGGTCTGTATGAATGGCAAGTTTGTTGTGCGTGTTATTGATTACCCGTGATTATCTCAGGTGACATCCTCAGAAAACTGTATTATCTGTCTGTGGGGGACGTCTAACTTCATAAACATGTAGTAAATAGGAGTGCAGACATAGATATCGCTGATCTGTAACGCCTGGATCATTCCTGGCCATAGGCTCATGTGACTAGTAGTGGAGTAGCCACATGATTTAGCATAATTTTCATTACCGTTATGATGTATCATATTATGAAATTTATTTTGCATGTAATACATGTAATACATGATCAGACATTAGCTGCATGATTTCCGCCATGTATGTTTGACTCTAAGGTGCTGCAGCGCTTCAGAGAATAACATTAGACCTGATTCATCAAGACCGGCGTTGATCACGGTGGTCTTGATGAGGAGGCGGGATGGAGTGCGAGGCGCCTGATTCATTAATAGACCTCTTAATGAACTAGTGGTGGGAGAGCTAGGGTGGTAGAGCATCCCTGCAGCCGGTGTGTATGCCAAGAAACCAGGAAACAATATGGGTTCATGCTGTTTACTCTTATTCTCTACGCGTTTCGAAGTTGGACCAACTTCTTCCTCAGGAGAACACCATTTGTAGTGGGGAGGAATTAAGCAAATTGGTCTGGGAATGCATTCGTGGTGTTGTCAATGCACTACCACACTCATTTGCATCTGGCTACAAAGTCACATAAATAATAATAAAACGAGCAAAAAAAAATATTATAAGAAAAAGCAAAAAAGTCAGCTCCCCCATCCAAGTATCCAGGACTCAGAGCACGGAAACTGCAGTGCAGGAGGACATGCAATCAATCCAATAGGTAATCCAGCTCAGGCAGTCTTTTAAAATGTAAAAGTTTTTTTTTTTTTTTTTTATTAGAAAAAAAATCTTTAAAATAAGTAATCCATTCAGCATAGAAGTCACAAGCCCCCAATGTGGGAAGAGGTCTATGGGCAGACGCATTTCAAACCTAACTGTTCTTAATCCTTGCACGCAGGGTTAGGTTCGAAATGCGTCTGCCCATAGAACTCTTCCCACATTGGGGGCTTGTGACTTCTATGCTGAATGGATTACTTATTTTAAAGATTTTTTTGAAAGTTTATTTTTAACAGACTGCCTGAGCTGGATTACCTATAGAAGCAAAAAAAAAAAAAAAAAATGGTTCTAATGGTGCAGCAGATATGAAGTTGTGGCCCCATGAACAAATGCAAAAATTGTGACATTTTCAAAATAGGGGAAGGGGAAAACCTAATACTAAGGCTAGGGTCACATTGCGTTTATGGCTGAGCGATAACGGACAGTGTTGCACGGGGAAATTAACGCCGTGCAACGCGTCCGTTGGCGCTCCCATTGCCCGCAATGTTAAAGCGCATTGCTAGCGCGTGTCATTTTCGGCACGCGCTAGCGACGTGCCGGTCTTCTGTAGCGCGCCTCGGACGCTGCTTGCAGCGTCCGTGGCGCGCCCGAGGTACGTTCCCCGCTCTCACAGATCGGGGATCTGCGCTAGCGGGGACGTTTAACGCGACCCCGAAAAAGACATTGCGTTAGCGCAATCCGCTAGCGCTTAGCGCTAAACGGATTGCCCTAACGCAATGTGACCCTAGCCTTAGTGATGAGCGAGCATGCTCTGATTTTGTGTTATCCAAGTATCTCGGGCGTGCCCAAGTAATATGTTAGAGCCCCTGTGGCTGCACGATTGGCGGCTGTTAGACAGCTGCAACACTTGCAGGGATTGCCTAACAAACAGCCAATCCACGCATGTAATCCGAAGCAGAAGAGAAAAGAGGCAGCACTCACCGATCTTCCGAGACAGGTAAATTTATTAGGCTGGGGTCACACATGCGTGTTTTACGTACGTAAGAGCGCAAAAACTACGTACGTAAAACTCGCATTACATACGGCACAATGCTTCTCAATGGGGCTGCTCCTATTAGCCGTATATTACGGTTCAGTATTATACGGCTTTCTACGGCCGTACAAAATCGCAGCATGCTGCGTTTGTCAGCGTATTGCGCAAATAATACGCCAATGAAAGTCTATGGGGGCGAGAAAAATACGGATTCCACACGGACCAGCAGTGTGACTTGCGAGAAATACGCAGCGCTGTTAGTGAAAAGTCGGTAATTCAATTGCCGGCTTTTCATTTCTCCTGCACAAACCCGACAGGATATGAGACATGGTTTACATACAGTAAACCATCTCATATCCCCTTTTTTTTTGCATATTCCACACTACTAATGTTAGTAGTGTGTATGTGCAAAATTTCAGCGCTGTAGCTGCTGAAATAAAGGGTTAAATGGCGGAAAAAATTGGCGTGGGCTCCCGCGCAATTTTCTCCGCCAGAGCGGTAAAGCCAGTGACTGAGGGCAGATATTAATAGCCAGGAGAGGGTCCATGGTTATTGGCCCCCCCGTGGCTAAAAACATCTGCCCCCAGCCACCCCAGAAAAGGCACATCTGGAAGATGCGCCTATTCTGGCACTTGGCCACTCTCTTCCCACTCCCTGTAGCGGTGGGATATGGGGTAATGAAGGGTTAATGCCACCTTGCTATTGGAAGGTGACATTAAGCCAGATTAATGATGGAGAGGCGTCAATTATGACACCTATCCATTATTAATCCAATTGTAGGAAAGGGTTAAAAAACACACACACACATGATTGAAAAGTATTTTAATGAAATAAACACACAGGTTGTTGTAATAATTTATTGTTCTCTCAAATCCATTTGCAGTCCCTCGCTTGGCAACATAATAAACGCACAAGATACATACCTTCTGATGTACTGTCAGGTCCAACGATGTAATCCATCTGAAGGGGTTAACTAATATTACAGGCAGGAGCCCTGCTATAATGCAGCTGTGCTCCGTGCCTGTAATC
The DNA here is from genome assembly GCF_051348905.1 of Ranitomeya variabilis. Taxonomy (NCBI): domain Eukaryota; kingdom Metazoa; phylum Chordata; class Amphibia; order Anura; family Dendrobatidae; genus Ranitomeya; species Ranitomeya variabilis. The sequence continues at coordinate 55,727,687 of NC_135237.1, read as the reverse complement.
CCCGGCGAATGAATGAAATGTAGGTCATTGACCTACATTTCCTTCATTCGCGGTGATGCGCCCCCTGGTGGATGTCCTCATATGACCTGGAGCGTGGGAAAAAGTTCCCAGGCTGCAGTTCATGAGAACATCCACCAGAGGGCGCCTCACCGCGAATGAATGAAATGTAGGTCAATGACCTACATTTCATTCATTCGCCGGGGATTACAGGCACGGAGCACAGCTGCATTTAGCAGGGCTCCTGCCTGTAATATTAGTTAACCCCTTCAGATGGATTACATCGTTGGACCTGACAGTACATCAGAAGGTATGTATCTTGTGCGTTTATTATGTTGCCAAGCGAGGGACTGCAAATGGATTTGAGAGAACAATAAATTATTACAACAACCGCTGTGTTTATTTCATTAAAATACTTTTCAATCATGTGTGTGTGTTTTTTAACCCTTTCCTACAATTGGATTAATAATGGATAGGTGTCATAATTGACGCCTCTCCATTATTAATCTGGCTTAATGTCACCTTACAATAGCAAGGTGGCATTAACCCTTCATTACCCCATATCCCACCGCTACAGGGAGTGGGAAGAGAGTGGCCAAGTGCCAGAATTGGCGCATCTTCCAGATGTGCCTTTTCTGGGGTGGCTGGGGGCAGATGTTTGTAGCCAGGGGGGGCAATAACCATGGACCCTCTCTAGGCTATTAATATCTGCCCTCAGTCACTGGCTTTACCGCTCTGGCGGAGAAAATTGCGCGGGAGCCCACGCCAATTTTTTCCGCCATTTAACCCTTTATTTTAGCAGCTACAGCGCAGAAATTTTGCACATACACACTACTAACATTAGTAGTGTGGAATATGCAAAAAAAATGGGGATATGAGATGGTTTACTGTATGTAAACCATGTCTCATATCCTGTCGGGTTTGTGCAGGAGAAATGAAAAGCCGGCAATTGAATTACCGGCTGTTCACAGATATCGCGCTGATTGAAATCTAAATACAGAATATATATATATGTGTCACAATGACATATATATATATATATATATATATATATATATATATATATATATATATATATATATATACATATATATATGTTTTCCCGAACATTTGAGCACATAAATCCATTAGATGTCGGTTTTGCAAGCCTGCGCGAAAATCTCGCAGTACGGATGCCATACGGATTACATACGGAGGATGCCATGCGCAAAATACGCTGACACACCCTGACTACGGATCACTATTTTGGGAACATTTCTCCGTATTACGGCCGTAGTACGGACGTATAATACGTGGCGTATTGTCTTACGCCATGTGTGACCCCAGCCTTACTCACAATAAAATCTTCACGGCCGGGGGTGCTGAAATTCTGAGTGCGGCAAGTCTGACCTGTCAGGCTTGCCGCACTCAGAATTTCAGCACCCCCACCCGTGAAGATTTTATTGTGAGTAATAAATTTACCTGTCTCGGAAGATCGGTGAGTGCTGCCTCTTTTCTCTTCTGCTTCGGATTATTCCATTTGTTTATTCGGCTACAGCACCCGCAATCTAAAGACTAGACCTCCACTGCAGGTGAGCAGTGTCAGCTAATTTATAGAGGCGTTGGTGCGGTCTAAAATGTTTTTGTTTCACTTCAATCCACGCATGTGTTGCGGCAGTTAGGCAGCTGTGAATCATGCAGCCTCGGAGACTCGAACATATTACCAGAGCATGCCGAGGATGCTTGGATAACACTATATCTGAGCACGCTCGCTCATCACTACTAATCATGATAAATATGTGTACATGGAGCCTGTGGAGCAGCACACTATGTACAGCGGAGCGATGGGCTTGGCTAGGAGCGCTCCTTTGTTCTCTATGGGAGATCCGCTGCCTGACTCCTTTTATCTACCAAAGAATAAAAGAATTGGGGGTTAAAAGTCCAACGTGCTGGATCCTTCTCTACTCCAACATCACCTGTCTCTGGAGAGTTCGGAAACGAATATACGAATAAACCTTGGAATACATTTTTTATTTTTCCGCATTGTTACTATATAAATAAAAGTAATTTGGCCGGGGATGTGAGTACGCACTGCATATAAGGCCGGGGTCACACTGGCGACTAAAACGGATGAGTGCAGTGCGATAAAAAATTCGCATTGCACTCGGACAAATGTTACACTATGGGGCAGCTCCCAGCAGCCGAGCTTTTGTCGGCCATTTTCCTCGGTGCAAGACAATCGCAGCATGCTGCGATTGTCACGGACACACGGCCGACTCTCGGCTCACCCGCACCCATATAAGCCAATGGGTGCAAGTGAGACAACGTACATCACTCAGATATCATCCGAGTGATGTGCGTTAAAGGCGGACCCCGGCAATGGAGAAATTAGTTTCTCCTTCTCCTCCGCAGCTGTGCTCCGATCCGCTCTCTGTGAGAGGCTCGGGGCACAGACGCATGACACTCGGCTCCTGCTGACAGCAGAGCAGGAGCCGAGTGTCATTAGCATATCGCATCTGATGCTATATGCTAGTGTGACCCTGGCCTAATACTGTGGCTGTGAGTCATTATGGCGGTTTGCTCTCTTTGAGCGGCTTTAGTATTCATGCCTTATTCTTTATAAGTTTCACGCCCTTTTTATGTTGTCTTTCTTTAATTTTATTTTTTCCTATGCAATTTTTGCCTATTTAAATGTTTTATGTGACTTTGATTTACAAGATGACATTAGGTTATTGCCCATCTGGGCGGTGCTGCTTGATATGTTCGTTGCTTCTTTGTGGCAGCAGAAACGTGAAATATGTTTTCTGGATAGCAGTGTTATTTGCCGTATTGAATCCTGTGGTGTGCGATGGATATGGTGAAGGTGTATATGTCCTTGGTGGAGCTGCCGTAACCTTACACATTCCTTATGTGAATTCTCTGCGTGTGATCGAGGAGCCGGCAGAAAGTGTCGCTTAGTACTGATCATTCATAGTGCCTATTTTTTTTCTCTTACTGCCCTTGCCACAGAGAATTAAGTACAAAAGCATAAATTCAGCCTCCATGTGGGAGATGCATTTGACCCCGTAATGCTTTCCTTAGTCCTAATAAGCTTCTGTGCTCCTGTGCGCTATTACCTATCCATTTTTTCTGGGACACCGTGTATTTCATTCTCGCTGATGACAGTTCGATTCTTGCAGAAGTAATAATCTCTCCTAGACCCTCTATCTTATCCTTTGCCTACAGAGCCAATATCTGTCAACCTGAAAAATGAATTATTGCCTAAATATTAGCCTGCTGTTTACAGTTACTGTGCGCAACCGGTGCACACGTGACAACGCGATGGCATCCTACTTTTGGGTCAGTTTTTTTTCTAGCATTGTTATGTTTTCTTATTTATTATTATTATTATTATTATTATTAATAATCCTGTGTTTTACAATGCGGAATGTGTGAAGGATGAAAGGTAAATTTTGTTAAGTTTCCTTCTCTTTTCAAGATTTAGAAAATTATATATTTAATATGATGAAACTTGAAAAAAATTAAAGATGTAATTTTGCTGTAGAAAATAGAAGGTCCCCAATTTTTTATGCCGGTTGTGATATGGAGACAGGATGGAGGCCCGCGCTTCTTAATGAATTAGGTGAAGGGCAAAGTGGTGTGTGCTTCCTTGGGCACCTTGCCACAAATCTTAATCCAGTCAGTGATTGACATAGGATTTGTGGCATGAGGAACGCCGCTGCTCGCCATGAATTTGATGATTGGGAGTCGCCACGACCCCATCCTACCCCAGCGCCGCCAGCTTTGTAAAAGCTGGGTGAAAATGACCTGAAAATACCATAAGACTCAACATTTGTGCGCTGCCTCATATTGTGCAAAAAGCTTTCAATGCTTTTTACTTTTAAAAGTTTTGATGAATCGAGGATAAGGATTTTGCCATATTTTGGTCTAATAGTAATAATCTTTATATAGCGCCAACATATTCCACAGCGCTTTACAATTCATCAGTTCATATACAACAGTCTTATGTAACAAAGTTAAAGATACAATAATTAAAGAGATAATAATGACGACCCCACTCGTAAGAGCTTACAATCTACAATGAGGTGGGGATGACACAAAGTACAGGGGCTTATTTACACTGATGGTTCAGCCTACTGAACCGCCGCACAACCAGCTCTACCCGCTCCTAATGTATCCTCACCCATCCCCTGCAGACTGTGAGCCCTCGCGGGCAGGGTCCTCCCTCCTTATGTACCTGTGTGCCTTGTTTTTGCCATGTTTAGTTGTATTTGTCTATATTTGCCCCCTTTTCACATGTAAAGCGCCATGGAATAAATGGCGCTATAAAAATGTACAATTAATAATAATAATAATAATAATAATAATAGGGGATAGATAAATGCTGGCTTAGGTAGTCATCAGCCAATATTTGTGGTGCTTTTGGGTGTGGTGGAGTTTGATGAAGAATTATGTTCAGAGAAATAGTGAATGGGCTATATATAAAAAATGACTTTGATTAGGGAACGTGATAGGCCGGCTGCCCTACATAGATGTGTTTTTAGTGAATGCCTAAAACTGTGTAAGTTGAGTTTAGCCCTGATTTCTTGGTAGAGAATTCAAAAGAATAAGTGCAGCTCTGGAGAAGTCTTGGAGCTGGGAATGGGAGTGTCAAATTAGTGTGGATGTTAATCGAAAGTCGCTTGCGGTGCATAACAATCTGGTAAGCTGATGAGGGAGGAGATGTAAGGGTGCCGCACTGTGGATGTGGGTGAGAACAAGCAGTTTAAGTTGGATCCTACAATGTATGGGCAGCCAATGCAATGACTGACACAGAGCAGAAGCGTCCAAGTACCGATTAGCCAGATAGATGACTGATTAGCCTGTGCAATAATGATAATATGACTTTTTAATAGTTATAAGTTGTTTAGTGGATTTGTCACAGTTTTTCCTAAATACTAATTTAAACTGCATTAATCACAGTGTTTATGTTGATTTCTCAGATTGAATTCTTAAAAATTATTTCCAACACTGGTGTTTTGGAAACTGAGAATGCTAAGTAGTAATTCTGAAAAGGTGTTGTGTTTTTTTGTTCCTAGTCTTTCTGTACGTGACTGTTCGGTTTTATGTTCGAACAGAAAGCATTCGCTTTATTCCATAACCATCACATCAGATGTCTTCACTAGAAGCCGTTGATGTCCATATGGAAACAGATTGTTCACGCTTTCACTTGACATTTTGGTTTTTGAGCACAATGAAAAATATTGGCCCAACGACTGCATGTTTCTGGAGGACGTTGGTCATTATTTGTCCTTTGAGGGGAAAAAAAAATGTGACACTCGTGACATTTTGTAGCTGTGACCTTGAGATTTTATTGAACTGTATTAGTTTTGCTCCCATGGGCTTTTTCCACAATATTTTGTGTAGAGCACATTAGGCACTTTATTTTTGTAGTTACTGGAAAGCTCGTGAAACGAGAGGACATTGTTTCTGTTCAGCCCATTGCCGTGCCAGATCTGCAGAATTTCCATGGCCAGTTTTCCTGCTTGTCTGTCATACAATATATCTTGGTAAATGTGTGCTAAGCAACTGGCTGCAAAAATAATTTTTTATAGAATTTTCGAAGAAGCTGAAGAATATACTTTTGCTTTTTAGATAATTAAATTGAGATGAAGCTGATTTGTTATGCTGTCATTAAAGTTTGTGACTGGCTTGAGTGCCAAGAGCATGAGCATCTCTAAAGAAATCTCCAAACTATTAACTGAGATATGACTGGCAAGAAAAATAGTAACTCCTATGATAAGGCCAGGTTCCCCTTTAGATTCTTTCACATTTTGGGGCTCTGTCTGAACCCACTGAAAAAATGGACTTTGGACTTTTCCCCTCCTAAGCAGTCTTAAGTTATGAAAAAAGTTCAAAACATCCAAGTTTGGTCTCTGTTGAGATCTTTTTTCATTCGTATTTATGTTAGATGTTAGAAACAATAGTTTTCCAGAGTTGGGGAAAGAAAACTACGGTAGCTTAAATTGAGTGCCAAGTTGTGAGTTTTGGTGATGTGAATAAAGGGTAATGTTCTTCCTTGTGGAGAGTGACATGCCAAGGTAAGGAGACTTATAGGCCATGCAATGCTCAAAGTCCTCTTCCTCGCTGAAGAGGCAATTTGCATATTTAATTTCCCACAGGAACATTGCATAGCTTATAAGCCTCCTTACCCTGGCATGTCATGTTAAACCCCAGTCAGTGGCCTCTGATGCCGCCAAATCAGGTCTCATGCTTTGCACTGACTAAACAGAAAAGAGAAAAGCTGTCAGACCGCTTTGATGGTAGGTTATCTCCCTTGAGAACAAAAGTATTGGACATCTTGAAATCCAACAAGCTTTTACTCTTCTTTCCCTCTGACATCTGTCAAGGGAGAGTTGGAACATCGCCATAAACATTAGATGGTTGTAAGGTCCAATCAAAATCATAGAATTTGGCCAAGTCTAATTTGTAGTTTATGGAACAAATGCCCACCAGCAACTTTACCAATTTTTTTATTCTGTCCTTTTATATGCAATGATATTTCTTAACCCTTTATGGTATTCAGGTTTTTACCATTTCCTTCTGACGTATTGACATCTTTATTTTTCATTTATTTATTTTTTCCTCTTTTCAGATATGCCACTGCATGTGCGACGTAGTAGCGACCCAGCTCTCGTTGGGCTAACCACTTCTGTTAGTGAAACCAACTTCTCTTCCGAAGAGCCGTCCCGAAGAAATCCAAGTAGATGGTCCACAACTGCAGGGTTCACAAAGAAGAACCCTCCCGCCGGCCACAACTCCAGCGACAGAAAGGTATGGATTTGCATGTATTTTCTGTTGCTCTTTGAACATGCTCCTTCTACCATCTCGTTGTAATTGTTTCTTCATGTCGATGGTGTTATACGGCCTACTCCGCTGGGCTTCAGCCCTCCAGCAACGATACTCTCTATGAAAAGTACAACTGTTATGTCTGGTGCGCTCACGTCCCCGCCGAGAGGGTCAGAGACGCATGAACATGTTTTGAAACAATTAGCTCGCTCCAAGTTCACCTTCTCCCATCTGTAATCCCATATGCTGCAGGGATACTTTGGATTTAGAACTTTTTCTTTGATCAGCTTATAAATTGTATCTTATAATTAAAGCCTTATAATTAGAGCCTTTTACAGTGTAAAAATGACAGAGGATCAGCCTTTGAGAAGTGATTTGGCAATGGCAATTTTATGTTTTAATTTTCATTCATTCTTCTACTATCTGGGTTCCATTAAGGATATATTGTGAGTTTGGTGTTTTTTTTTTCTTTGCTTTTAGTATTGGGAGATTTTGGCTTTAAACAAAATGTGGCACTTTCAGCGAGGATTTATAGAAGTGTTTGCCGATAGTGGAGCTTTTACGAAAAGCTTTTCCAGCCAGTACTACTTTGTGCAATCGTTTTATTAATATTAGTGACAAGATGTAAATAAAATATCAATCAATAAATGTTGTTAGTATGTTTTGTAATATTTTTTATAAACGGTTGGTACTTTTGCTTTAGTATTAATTGCATAATTATCTTTGCCAATGAAAGGAAAATTCACCCGTGTTGGGCACAATGACATTAATGCCTTTTTTTTTTTTACTCTTATTTTAATTACATTTTTTGGTTCATGTTGATCTCTACTAACAACGTTGTTTTTTTGTGTGTGGAGAGAAAAGGTTAGATAGAAACTGTGTCTTGTTTTTTCTTTTTGAGTCCCATTGACTTGAATGGGCGATTTTTATTCGCAACTCGAATCAAATTCTTTTTTCATATTTTGTATGTGAAAAACATGGATAGAACAGATATTTGAAATAAGACCGTCTGTGGTGTTAATGACCTGGGATTTACCATCGTTCCTCTAGGAGAAGAACCTTTAGGGCCCGTGCACACGCTGCGGAATCTGCTGCGTTTTTTTCCGCTGCGGAATTGGAAAAAAGATTTTCCTGCGGTTTCTTCTGCGCATTCCTCTGCGGGTTTTCAACAGCACTTTCCTATTGGTGCATGTTAAAAACCGCTGCGGAATCCGCAGAAAAAAGTGACATGCTCCTTTTTTTCCGCAGCAATTCCGCGCGTTTTTTTCCGGTATTTTCCGCAATGTGGGCACAGCGGTTTTTGTTTTCCATTGGGTAACATTGTACTGTACTGTACCCTGCATGGAAAACTGCTGCGGATCCGCAGCGTCAAATCCGCTGCGGATCCGCAGCAAAAACCGCAAAGTGTGAACATAGCCTTATTGGTGCTAATGAAAAATTTCCATTAAAGATACACTCATGTTGGCACGACTATTAAAATTAGTATACCCTTTCTAGCTGCTGAATTCTCCCAGCAGATCCTGAAGACATTATATATACACAAATGCAATGACTAGTACATAAAAAAAAAACCTTTTCCCACACTTGAATCTTTTCTATCCATTTTTTGTTGTCCATTGACAGTGTTTTCTATTCATTTTATTAAAAAAAAAAACAACACAAAAACATAAACCTTACCGGCCAATTCAACAGTCTTTGCTAAAAATAAAATCCAGAGCCATATCGCCTGTGGGAACAAAGGCCACGATTGTTCAAAGTAATTTCTGCACAATTCTGGAGTAAATCGCTTTGAAAAGTCGCCACATTTTTGCACAACTCAGAGTTGTGGCAAAAATTGTGTGGCTTTTGGCTTTTTTACGCCAGTTTCTCCCAGCTCCGCCTAAATGGATGGAGTTGGGGTATGAGATCACACCATAGCTTATCTAATTCATGACGACTTGTGGTGTTTCTTACCCCATAAATCTTACTTTAGTCGTTGACTGAAGTACAATTTTCTGTCTAGGCGAATGGCACTCCTACTCACCTCCTTCATCAAGACTGGTGAGAAAATCGCCAGTCTTGATAAATCGGGGCCCAAAGCCTGTATTGGGTATTTTACAAGCTAACTGGGTCTCCCCACAAATACCAATGTTAGTTCGCTGTAGCCCCCCATAATCACTAGTATTGGGTGTCCTCATTCCCTGTCATTTTGGAGCTGAGCACTCATGCTTGACCATTCTCTCCATGTAAGCACTTCGACACTACCGAGGTGTTTACTCAGGACCTCTTTTCTGGTGACTGTAGGAGTCCCAACAATGGGGACCACCCAGTGGTTTAATAGTTGCCTCATTGTGTTATTTAATGACGTAACGCAACAACGTTTGTTTTGGATATTGCCGTCTAAGATTGTATTCACACTCGGCATATTTGTTGCAACAATGTCCCCATCTGTCATATTCATCTGCTCCACGTGCTTGCCACCGAAACAATCCCTTTTGAGATCAACGGAGCTGAATTTCAGGTAAATGTATTTGTATTGTATGTTTTCAGAGTTATTAAAAATATTCCAAACTGTGTTCTCCTGGTCAATAGGTTAAATAATTATAGTGTATGTTCTTTTCATATTAGATTTGCCGTATTCTAGGTAGAAAATATCCACTTCACACCGATTCCATACGTGTTTTTAGAACCATCCAGTAGTCTAGTTCCTTGTGGATTCTTACGAGATTTTTAGACTTGCCGATGTCTCAGACCAAATTAATAGAGACATCAATTCCGAGCCGACGTGTTAAATCTCCCGCTTGTACTCCCGTCCCACCTAAGTGGCAACGCTGCTCCCAGATCACACAGACCTTCAGCGAGCATTGTAGGGAATAGAGATATGTGACAGTCTGTAAATTCAGACAATAAGATGGAAACCAGTGAACGCTCACAGCAAGTAATACATACGCTACCTTCATATAAATGACTTCACCCCTGGATCCTATTGTGAAGTCCTCTAGTAGCACTTCCAACCATTGTGTTTCACCCATCATTCACTCTGTCCGCAAATTAAATTAGAAGTAGTTATGGAGACCGATACAAGAAGCAGATATAATTGTGTAATAGATATTATATGCAAAAATAAATGGCAGTGTCTATTGGAGTATTAAAAGGGTTTTAAACTGTTTAGTATAATGTAAAAACAAAAAAAGCAAACAAAATAAATAGCACTCGCCCCTGCTGATTTTTATACTTCCTGCTTGATTTAGATAGTCAAGTAACTGTAGAGTTCGGCGGGGCACCTGGGAAGTGTTAGAGCAAGATTAAGTTGATGGTTTGAGGTGGTTTTTTTTTACCACTTTTTTTTTTTAAAGAAGCGCTCTTCCCATCCAAATTGTAATCCTCTTAATATATTGCTGTCATCATACTATATGGCAGTGTGTACTTACAATTGCTCTTTTTGCTTTTCTACCCAGCTAATTCTTCTCTTTTCCATTAGGTCTATGACGTGATTAACAACTGACTAGCTGATCTTTCTAAGCTCTATGTAGAAACTGGAGGTCAATTTTGTCCTGTATGAGTCATAAGTCACTGCAGAAGTCCCTAGCAGGAGGGATCAGCTGGGTAAGGCTACTTTCACACATCAGTTTTTTGCCTTCAGGCATAATCCGTCTATTTTTTTAAAAAAAAAAACAGATCCGGTGCAAATTGTAAAAAACTGATGACCCGATCCCGTTTTTTTTTTTTTTTTTTTTGCGGGATCTGTTTTGGTTTATCGGGCATAAAATTTTGAGACGGAGAGAGAGAGATATTGAAAATGCAGGAACGGGGCATGCTCAGTGCAAAAAAAAAACGGAATTGGTAGCCGGATCCAGTCAATACACCACACGTTTCATCCGTTTATCGCTGGAACCGACGCTGGGCGTGTTTTTGCCGGACAGAAATAAACGTTCATATGGACATTTTCTCCCTACGCTGGAAAAGACATTTTTTGACGGATCCGGCAAAAAACTGATGAAATGTGTGGCCATCAGGCACAATCCGACGATAATACAACTCTGAGAAAAAAAACGGATCCGGCGGAGAAAAAAAAACGGATCCGTTTTTTTCAAAACTTGTCGGATTGTGTCTGATGACAAAAAGCTGATGTGTGAAAGTAGCCTTAGGAGTTGAAGAACAGAGTGATAAATGCAGGGACAATAGACGTCCTGTTTCTACTTAATTCTTCTCTTTTCGATGCTCTATCGGGGTAGAAAGGCAAAATGAGCAATTGTAAGAACACAGTCCTATATAATATGATAATTGCAATATAGTAAGAGGATAAAAGCTTTGATAGGAGACCTTATTTAAGTTATGTAGCAGGACAACTTACAGTATGTTCCAAATTATTAAGCAAGTTACATTTTTATTGGATTTTCCTAAATGGTTGGTGCAAATGACAGTCTAATAAAAGTCATCACCCGTTAGATTATACACCGAATTTTATTGAAGAAACCTCCCAATGATAACAGTATAATCTCCAAAATGAATAAAAACTCAAAATGCGCTGTTCCAAATTATTAGGCACTGTAGAATTTCTAAACATTTGATATGTTTTAAAGAACTGAAAATGCTCATTTGTGGAATTTGCAGCATTAGGAGGTCACATTCACTGAACAAAAAAGCTATTTAACTCCAAAACATCCCAACAGGCCAAGTTACATGATAACATAGGACCCTTCTTTGTTATCACCTTCACAATTCTTGCATCCATTGAACTTGTGAGTTTTTGGAGAGTTTCTGCTTGTATTTTTTGCATGAAGTCAGAATAGCCTCCCAGAGCTGCAGTTTTGATGTGAACTGCCTCCCACCCTCATAGATCTTTTGCTTGATGATACTCCAAAGGTTCTCTACAGGGTTGAGGTCAGGGGAAGATGGTGGCCACACCATGAGTTTATCTCCTTTTATGCCCATATCAGCCAATGACTCGGAGGTATTATTTGCAGCATGCATTGTCATGCATGAAAATGATTTTGCTCCTGAAGGCACATTTCTGCTTTTTATACCATGGAGGAAAGTTGTCAGTCAGAAACTCTATATACTTTGCAGAGGTCATATTCACACCTTCAGGAACCTTAAAGGGCCCCACCAGCTGTTTCTCCATGATTCCGGCCCAAAACATGACTCCTCCACCTCCTTGCTGACATTGCAGCCTTGTTGGGACATGGTGGCCATCCACCAACCATCCACTACTCCATCCATCTGGACCATCCAGGGTTGCTCAACACTTATCAGTAAACAAGACTGTTTGGAAATTAGTCTTCATGTATGTGTGGGCCCAATGCAACCATTTCTGCTTGTGAACACTGTTTAAGGGAGGCCGAATAGTAGGTTTATGCACCACAGCAAGCCATTGAAGGAGCCTACACCTTGAGGTTCGAGGGACTCCAGAGGCACCAGCAGCTTCAAATATCTGTTTGCTGCTTTGTAATGGCTTTTTAGCAGCTGATCTCTTAATCCGATGAACTTGCCTGGCAGAAATCTTCCTCATTATGCCTTTATCAGCACAAACACATTTGTGCTCAGATACAGCCACAAATCTCTTAACAGTACGATGATCACGCTTAAGTTTTCGGGAAATTTCTAATGTTTTCATCCCTTCACCAAGGCATTGCACTATTTGATGCTTTTCAGCAGCAGAGAAATCCTTTTTCTTTCCCATGCTACTTGAAAACTGTGACCTGCTTAATAATGTGGAATATCATTTTTAAGTAGTTTTCCTTTAATTAGAATCACCTGGAAAACCAATTATCACATGTGTTTTAAGGTACCGTCACATTAAGCGACGCTGCAGCGATATCGACAACAATGCCGATCGCTGCAGCGTCGCTGTGTGGTCGCTGGAGAGCTGTCACACAGACAGCTCTCCAGCGACCAACGATGCCGAAGTCCCCGGGTAACCAGGGTAAACATTGGGTTACTAAGCGCAGGGCCGCGCTTAGTAACCCGATGTTTACCCTGGTTACCATTGTAAATGTAAAAAAAAAACAGTACATACTCACCTTCTGATGTCCGTCAGGTCCCTGGCCGTCTGCTTCCCGCACTGACTGTGAGTGCCGGCCGTAAAGTAAAAGCAGAGCACAGCGGTGACGTCACCGCTGTGCTGTGCTTTACGGCTGGCCGGAGCTCACAGACGGACATCAGAAGGTGAGTATGTACTGTTTTTTTTTTTTACATTTACAATGGTAACCAAGGTAAACATCGGGTTACTAAGCGCGGCCCTGCGCTTAGTAACCCGATATTTACCCTGGTTACCGTTGTAAAACATCGCTGGCATCGTTGTTTTTGCTGTCAAACACGACGATACACGCCAATCTGACGACCAAATAAAGTTCTGGACTTTCAGCAACGACCAGCGATATCACAGCAGGATCCAGATCGCTGCTGCCTGTCAAACACAACGATATCGCTATCCAGGATGCTGCAATGTCACGGATCGCTATCGTTATCGTTGCAAAGTCGTTTAGTGTGAAGGTACCTTAAGCTTGATTTCAGTGATCCATTGAGCCCTGAGACACAATACTATCCACGAGTTTATTTGAAAAACAAAACAATTAAATCTTTGACACTTAAAGCCAATTTGCATAATAATTAGGAACAGTGTATTTTTTGTATGCCTAATGACTCACATACAGTTGTGTGAAAGTGTGTTTGCCCCCTTCCTGAATTCCTATTCTTTTGCATATTTGTCACACTTAAGTGTTTCAGATCACCAAGCAAATTTAAATATTAGACAAAGATCACACAAGTAACCACAAAATGCAGTTTTTAAATGAAGGTCTTTATTATTAAGGGAAAAATAAATCCAAACTTAAAGGGCCCTGTCTGAAAATGTGATTGCCCCCCCACCTTAAAACATACATTAACTTTGGTTTATTTCATCTTTGGGAAGCGTAGTTAAAATTCCCTAGCCATACACAGGCCTGATAGCTGCCACACATGTTCTCAATCAAGAAATCACTTAAAGAGAACCTACCTCACACAGTGAAGTAGACCAAAAGAGCCTCAAAAACTAGGCATCTTGCTGCAATCCAAAGAAATTCTGGAACAAATGAGAGACAAAAATAATTGATATCTATAAGTCTGGAAAAGGATATAAAGCAATTTCTCAAGCTTTGGGACTCTAACGAACCACAGTGAGAGCCATTATCCACTAATGGTGAAAACCTGGAATAGTGGTGAACTTTCCCAGGAGTGGCTGGCCGACCAAAAGTACACCAAGAGCACAGCTACAACTCAGCCAAGAGGTCACAAAAGGCCCACAACAATATCAAAAGAACTGCAGGCAGCCCTTGCCTCAGTTAAGGTCTGTATTCATGACTTCACCATAAGAAAGATACTGAGCAAAATGACTTGCATGGCAGAGTTCCAAGACACAAACCACTGCTGTGCAAGAAGAACTGAATGCTCGTCTGTTGTGCCAGAAAACATCTTGGTGTTACCCAAGACTTTTGGGATAATACTCTGTGGACTGACAAGACAAAAGTTGAACTTTTTTGAAGCAAAGACATACAGATAGGGAATTTACATTGTGAGCCCCATCGGGGACAGCGATGATAATGTGTGCAAACTGTAAAGCACCACGGAATATGTTAGCACTATATAAAAATAACGATTATTATTATTATTAGAAGGTGTATATCCCTTTACATGTGGCATAGAAGTAACACAGGATTTCAGAAAAGGAATATCATACCAACAGTAAAATATGGTGGTGGTAGTGTGATAGTCTGGGGCTGTTTTGCTGCTTCAGGACCTGGAAGGCTTGCTGTGTTAAATGGAAACAAGAATTCTGCTGTCTACCAAAAAATCCTTAAAGGGAATCTGTCACCTCAAATTGGCGGGCTACGTAAATGCACTTTGTCTGGTCCGATGGGCGGTGTTTCCTCTTTTTGGCCCACCCCATCCTTCCCCGCTGTCCGCAATATTTTTGGGAATTTGAGTAGGTGTCCTCCGTAGTTCGCGAGTGCACAATTAAATCTTGCCTCGCGCACACTCAGTATGCTTTGCCCAACTGCGGGCAAAGCCGAAAAGCATTACTGCGCATGTGCTGGCGTACTATGTCCTGAAGCAAAGCAAAATACTTCAGGGACACAGTGCGCCGGCATGCTTTTTGGCTTTGCCCGCAGTTGGGCAAAGCACACTGCGCATGCGCGAGGCGAGATTGCATTGCGCACGCGCGAACTGCGGAGGACACCTACTCAAATTCCAGAAAATATTGCGGACAGCGATGAAAGATGGGGTGGGCTAAGAGGAAACACCGCCCATCGAACCGGAGAAAGGGCATTTACATAGCCCGCCAATTTTAGGTGACAGATTCCCTTTAAGGAGAAAGTCCGTCCATCTGTTTGTGACTTCAAGCTAACGCGCACCTGGGTTATGCAGCAGGACAATGATCCAAAACACACCAGCAAGTCCACCTGTAGCTTAAGAACGTGGAGTGGCCTAGTCATAGTCCTTACCTTAATCAGATTGAAATGCTGTTGCCTGACCTTAAAAAAGCGGTTCATGCTATGAAACCCTCCAATGTGGCTGAAATACAAGAATTCTGCAAAGATGAGTGGGCCAAAATTCCTCCAGAGCATTGTAAAACACTCATTGCCAGTTATCGCAAATGCTCGATTGCAGTTGTTGCTTTGTGTTTACTTGTGTTATCTTTGTCTAATATTTGCATTTGTTTGGTGATCTGAAACATTTAAGTGGGAAAAATATGCAAAAGAATAGGAAATCAAAAAGGTGGCAAACACTTCTTCACGCAACTATATGTTGTGGTGATGTTGTATTTACATGTAAGGCCACAAGTTATTTGCACAATGCATCCTTTAAAATACATAGCTAGTCGACTGCAGTTTTGATCCAGGAGTGGACGAGAGCAAAATCCCTTTCGGCCCCTCCAGTCCATCTGCCGGGCCCCTCCAGTCCGGCTGCCGGGCCCCTCCAGTGTTACCTCCTGATCTTTATATCGGACTTGAAGTGATGCTTCTGTGTAAGCTGAGCATTCGGGTTGACAAGACAACAATTTAGTGCTCAGTCCTATAAATAAGAACATTTAATATGAACATTAATATGGTCCTATTAATAAGAACATTAAAATCCCACCTCCATCCTTCCCGGGAATCAGTAGGGGGTCCAAAGGATAGGTAATCAGTGTTAGGCCATGTGCACACGTTCAGGATTTTTAGCGTTTTTTTCGCGTTTTTTCGCTATAAAAACGTGATAAAAACGCGAAAAAAACGCTAACATATGCCTCCTATTATTTACAAGGTATTCCGCATTTTTTGTGCAAATGTTGCGATTTTTTCCGCGAAAAAATCGCATAGCGGAAAAAAAAGCAACATGTTCATTAAAAATGCGGAATTGCGGGGATTCCGCACACCTAGGGGTCCATTGATCTGCTTACTTCCCGCACGGGGCTGTGCACACCATGCGGGAAGTAAGCAGATTATGTGCGGTTGGTACCCAGGGTGGAGGAGAGGAAACTCTCCTCCACGCACTGGGCACCATATAAGTGGTCAAAAAATAAGAAATAAAATAAAAAACAGTCCTATACTCACCCTCGATGTCCAGCGCAGTGTTCCCGCCTCTGTGCTGCACGCTGGCTGGTTCCTGTAGCTGGTGTGCGGAGAAGGACCTTGCCGAATGACGTCACTGTCCTGTGATTGGTCGAGACCGCTCACGTGACCGTGACGTCATGGAAGGCCCTGCGCGCACACATCAGCTATAGGAATGGACGCCGGTGAGGAGATCTGATGTCTGCGGGTGAGTATAAGCATTTTTTTTATTTTTTTTATTATTTTTAAACGTTCTATCTTTTACTATAGATGCTGCAAAAGCAGCATCTATAGTAACAAGTTGGTCACACTTGTCAAACGCTATGTTTGACAAGTGTGACCAACTTGTCAGTCAGTTTTCCAAGCGATGCTACAGATCGCTTGGAAAACTTTAGCATTCTGCAAGCTAATTACGCTTGCAGAATGTTAAAAAAACGCAAAAAAAACGGAAAAAAAACGCAAAAAAAAAAATGCGGATTTCTTGCAGAAAATTTCCGGTTTTCTTCAGGAAATTTCTGCAAGAAATCCTGAACGTGTGCACATACCCTTAGGCCATGTGCACACGTTCAGGATTGTTAGCGTTTTTTTCGCGTTTTTTCGCTATAAAAACGTGATAAAAACGCGAAAAAAAACGCTTACATAAGCCTCCTATTATTTACAGGGTATTCCGCATTTTTTGTGCAAATGTTGCGATTTTTTCCGCGAAAAAATCGCATAGCGGAAAAAAAAGCAACATGTTCATTAAAAATGCGGAATTGCAGGGATTCCGCACACCTAGGGGTCCATTGATCTGCTTACTTCTCGCACGGGGCTGTGCACACCATGCGGGAAGTAAGCAGATTATATGCGGTTGGTACCCAGGGTGGAGGAGAGGAGACTCTCCTCCACGCACTGGGCACCATATAAGTGGTCAAAAAATAAGAAATAAAATAATAAATAGTCCTATACTCACCCTCGATGTATTCCCGCCTCCTCGCACGCTGCCGTTCGGTTCCTGTAGCTGGTGTGCGCTGAAGGACCTCGCCGAATGACGTCACTGTCCTGTGATTGGTCGTGAGCGGTCATGTGACCGCTCACGTGACCGTGACGTCACGGGAGGTCCTGTGCGCACAGACCAGCTAGAAGAGGAGCCGGACGGCCGCTGAGGAGATGTCTGGGTGAGTATAAGCATTTTTTTTATTTTTTTTATTATTTTTAAACATTCTATCTTTTACTATAGATGCTGCATAAGCTGCATCTATAGTAAAAAGTTGGTCACACTTGTCAAACGCTATGTTTGACAAGTGTGACCAACCTGTCAGTCAGTTTTCCAAGCGATGCTACAGATCGCTTGGAAAACTTTAGCATTCTGCAAGCTAATTACGCTTGCAGAATGCTAAAAAAACGCGAAAAAAACGGAAAAAAAACGCAAAAAAAAAATGCGGATTTCTTGCAGAAAATTTCCGGTTTTCTTCAGGAATTTTCTGCAAGAAATCCGCAACGTGTGCACATACCCTAAAAGTAGTGGACATCTTCTTTAAATACTGCAGGATTTCCCTATTCCTCGGCTTATCTACTGTGCCGGCTGTAATTGTCTTGTGACGTCACATTGATTGACTGTTCACTGTGGAAACTTAAATAATTGCATTTTTTTAATATTTATTTTATACCTTTTATATGATAAATTATATCCTAAGCTAGGTTTTAGTTGAGATTACTGTCTTTTGATACCTTTTTTGATTACTTTATGTGTTTTTTTACGTTTGGCAATTGGTGGTCTCTTCTTGACTATTGTAGTGTTTAACCTATAATGGGTGGGGAATTACTGTAACCTTAAAAGTAGAATACCCTTGTTGTAGCCTAACATGCACTGTATATACAGTGTCTATATAAATTCCCCTACAATAATGTATTTTTCTTTCTTTTAAAACAGAAAGATGAGAACTACAGGAGTCTGCCCAGGGATACCAGTAACTGGTCTAAACAGTTTGAAAGGGATAAAGCTCGCTCTTCCTTGAGTGCCAGTCATCCCCTGGTGGACAAGTGGCTAGAGAGGCAGGAGCAGGTAAAACATTGGTATTAATGCTGATTATAATGTAAAACAACCTGCCCATTATAAGAGATCTTACTCTGTAAATCTATACTATAATGGAAAGTGTTACAACCAGGATTTTACCATGAAATCAATGATGACCACCAACTTTTTAAAAACTTTGTAAAAAGTTTGCCAATGTCTGATATAAAAGAATTGAGATTAAGTTTTTCCACGAATGGGTCACTTATTGACCATATTATCCAATCATGATAACATCATCTGATCCAAGATTACTATTTTTCTTACCAGGTGTATTTACCCATCCTTAGACTGCACCCCCTTCTTTAAGCTTGGCCTTCTCAAGCTAGTCTGCAGTCACTCTAAATGGGCTCACCCACCTGCTGTGTCCCTCAGCAATCCGCTCTAATCTCTGGGGAAACTTGACAGTATTTGTCCAGTTTCCCTGTAGTGCCCCCGACTGGAGAAATTAAGCATTACACCTATGAAAATGAATAGTTTGTCTATGAATTACTAGTGAGTGATGCTCTTTCTAACTGCTCTTTACTCCTTCCAAAAAAAGGACTCCTGAACCGGAGAACCTTCTTTATTAACTTCCGAGTTCACTACTAGGGTATATATAAAAATGGTTTCCTACATTGGACAATCCTTTGAAGGCCAGATTCACACATCCAAGTCAGGATCATGATGCACTACTGGCCGAGGGGTCTTCTGACCCAATCTTGAGAACTTCAAGAGGCATTTGTGTTCGGGTGGTGAGAACCACGGCTGATCCATGAATCATGGACCATGATACATGGATGTATGACTGCAGTGTCACACTGACAAAGAAAGTTCAAGTGCCAGATGCCAATGTGTTATATATATGGCTCTTTTTATGCTTTAATCTTCCATTATTATATTATTTTTTTTGTAAATCTCCCATCTTTTAGATTTCCCGACTTGGCTAAACATCCCCAGATGATGGCTTTCTAGATTTGCCTTATCCTTGTATAGTCTTTTAAAGATCTCATGGTATGATCCTAGGCTGAAAGTCTAATATTTTATGATTAACAATGTGTTTGACTGCTCCTCCTCCACCAGAGATGAGATCGTAATTCATCCATATGCAATGAAATTATTCCCTATACCAGTCTGCCCTCCTTATTTCATTTCTACCCAGACTGATACAAAAATTTGATTTTCAGAAATCAAATTGCAGAAAATCACTCACAGCGGTGAACTAAATTAAAACAATACAGACCTATGTAAGTTAATCTCCGCAAATTATTAAACCGGGGAAAAGGGAAAAAAATTCAGATTTTATTTTAGCCGCCTTGGTTTCATCTCGGCACAAGCTCTTTGGATCTACTTTGCAGAGTAAATATGAAAGTGAAAAGCATTATAGCCATTAAATCAAGCCAGTAATTCAAATGTAATTTGATTTTTCAATATCCATAAGGAAAGGGTCAGATGGATGTTTGCTTTGACTTTTCAAGAATATAACTTGGGCATCTGTACTTGTGTTTTGTCTAACTTTTGTTTTTCTTTTTTACTTTATTATTGTACTTTAGATTAGTAGATTAGTTCTGTAGTCTTAGATGTTAGAGTTGGAATAGTTATAAAGTAACCGTGGCCTAAAGCAAAAACCTGGTGACCAATCCCCTTTAAATGTACTTTTACTAATAGAAATTGTGAAGCAAGTTAAGTTAAATTTGCATTGTGCTTCGTTATCGCTGTATTACTTTTTGTTGAATTGCCACTTTAGTGCTGAATCAATGTTTTTGTCAGTTATCTTTCAAATATCTTTGAAATTATGTTCAGATCATATCACAGTATGTAGTAGGTGTTATATTATTATTATTAGGAAATACCTCCAATTAGAAATGTAGTATAGTTCTTCAGATTCACTATGTTGCTTACCTCATGTAGGGCATTGCAGTAGCTTAGGTATCCATGGTTATGAACATTCCTATAGTAACAGTTAGTTGTTAGTAGTTGTAACCATGGATACCTAAGCTACTGCATTGCCCTAGATGAGGTAAGCAACATTGCGAATCTGAAGAACTATACTAAATTTCTAAGGTATTAGATATTATGGTCACAATACGTAAGCTGGCAACCCACGTCAAGGGTCCTTATACTTGCCAGTCCTACTCTAACAGCAAAAACCACAACAGGAGGAAAAAGAGGAAAAAAGCTCCATTATTGTGGCCATAATATTAAAGGGAACCTGACACACCCAAATTCGAAGATGAGCTAAGCCCACCAGCGTCAGGGGCTTATCTACAGCATTATGTAATGCTGTAGATAAGCCCCCGATGTATCCTGAAAGATGAGAAAAAGAGGTTAGATTATACTCACTTGGGGGGGCGGTCCGATCCGATGGGCGTCGCGGTCCGAGGCCTCCCATCTTCATAGGATGATGTCCTCTTGTTGTCTTCATGCTGCGGCTCCGGCGCAGGTCTACTTTGTCTGCCGGGCCTTTCCCGGCGCTGCGCACTGCAGTACTTTGCTCTGCCCTCAACAGGGAGGACAAAGTATGCCTGCGCCGGAGCCGCAGTGTGAAGACAAGAAGAGGATGTCATTTTAAGAAGATGGGAGGCCCCGGACCGGACTGCGATGACCATCGGACCGCCCCTGGGTGAGTATAATCTAACCTCTTTTTCTCATCTTTCAGGTTACATCGGGGGCTTATCTACAGCATTACAGAATGCTCTAGATAAGCCCCTGATGCTGGTGGGCTTAGCTCATCTTTGAATTTGGGGGTGACAGGTTCCCTTTAACTAATACCTTACATATTGTGATATGTTCTTGTGCACTTTTTTTTATTTTTACTCTTTGAGGTGCAGTTGGACCCTGATGGCTTTGTAGACTGTGGCCTCTGTTTACACGGGACACATTACAGTTAGCACTGGGCAGCCCGCCACAGGGCGTTACTAATAGGCAATGATCCAGTTGCTGTGCATTCTGTGTGAACACTGCTGCAGATTATTATTTGCACTGGTGTGCCAAGCGGCCAATCCCTGATTGTAGGCTGGCCGTCTCATTGGTATTACCGCACCTGTGTAGTTGCCATCTTTATTTGGGCCCACTGCACCATGAGAGTGCATTTGATTCAAGGCCTAGACAGGTAAGCACCTTTGCCTGTATTTTTGGTGTTTTTTTTATATTGATTACTATGATGCTATGGCGGATCTCCCCCCTCCCCACTCCTAACATAAAAGTATTATAATGTGGGTGCACATAGAAGTAATATCTGTTCATCTTGAAATCAGAAATTTCACACAATTTTGAGAGTTTTTCAAGGTCTACGATTCACATAAACGAGTTACCACAATATAAAAGAACCTAACATTGCAACAGTAGCAAAGTACTTTCATAGAATTGACAGCTACCATTAAACTTCCATCCGGTAATTCTGGCAATGAATATAGATCTGTACAAATTAATATTATTTATTTGAAATTTTTTTTCATCATTTAGGCTTTTTGACATGATTGAAAAATGAAGCACTCACTGTACCAGTTTTATACGTGAAGGTTATTTCCTTTCACAGAATTGAAGTTGATAAAATATAATAAAATATGGGCACATTTTCGTTTCCACAAAACACCTGGTAATCTGCTGTATTTATGCCGCTTTAGTTTTACGCAGTATTGATACAGTAAATTTTCACATAGAGATCGTATTTTCTGCCGGCTGCCTTGACAAATTTATATGTGAAATTTAAATAAAATATCGTTGTTAAATTTATTTTTCTTGTGTCCCCTGCAGAGTCTGGTAGCATTCAGGTTAGAAACAAAGAGTTTATTGCAGCAGATGTTCCACTCTTGAGACTATGTAAAATTCTGTAGTCGGAGCAAATGTAGAAGTCGGGAAATATGTGTTTGCCCTGACAGCAATAGACTGGATGTTTTCTTAATTTTTACTATACTTTTAACTTTGTAATTACTATTTATTCCTAAATTTTTTTAAGGTTCTATGAAGTTATTTCAATACAATAGAGCCAGATATTGGGCTATCTATTTCATCCATACTGAATCTGTCTTGTGTTGTAAGCCTCCTGTTGTTTGCTTTTGGATCATATTGTAGATCATTACACCATTCCGTTGCAGTCTTTTAATCGAAACTCTGTTGATGCCTCTTGTTAAAAGTAGAGTATCCACTTGTATCTTTCAAATATACTTGTGATATCTAAGGATCCCCCATATATCCACACCAGTGTGAGTCAATCTGCATCACTTCTGGCTGTGTTAAGCTAAGGAGATAACTTATGTGTAGCCAATGCAGAGACGAAAAAGAAAAAAAAAAAGTAGTCTTACATAGCTACTGATATGGTTCAGCCAGTGAGGCCACCGCACACCACACTGGTCATGTCCTGACACAAGAAGCTCTATCCTGTATCAAGCATAAGCTAGAAGTTAAGCTACCAGGATCTGTGACTTGACAGTGATATTGGAAGATCGGGCGACTCTTACTAGCACATCTAAAAAAATGGTTGGGGTAGCTCCTTTAAAGCGTTAATTGCGTTACATCATGGGCCACGATTTGTAAAATTAAAAAAGCAATTTCTCAATGTGTCATGTAGATAGTTACTATTTCAGATAATGGAACCCCTTGTTGTTGCTTAAGTGTAATATTTTATGTCATAATTGTCACATTGTAGTTCAGAACACACATTACACTGTCCTAGTCTAGTCAGTCATCTCTGAGCAGGTACGGACTGGGGTTGAAAATCAGTCCTGCATTTGATCACACAGGCCATGTTGTCTCCATCCCCAAGCACCAGAACAATATTTCTAATGATACCGTGGCCTGCTGGGATAAGTGACGGAATCAATGACTTTGTGCTCCGTCACAACTCTTAACAGTATGGTTGTCTTGAGAACAAAGATTCTGCTAACAACATAGCACACAAGGCAGCCCACACCCAGACAGGCCCTTCTGGTATTTCCCAGAACTGCCAGACGGCCAGTCCAGCCCTGTCTCCGAGTTAAAAGAAACTGTCGGCACAAAATTACTGTTCAAACCAAGCACAGTACATTGTAGAGAACATAGCCATGATACAAATTGAACTTTTACTGTACAAATGTGTTGCTGTGTTTGACAGAAATTGTTCTTTATTCATATGTACTAATGAGGTACAAGAGGGATGCAGAGATAGATGGAAAACAAGTAGGTGGAAAGATGCACCGTACTACTCGCCCTCGTTAGATTTAAGTAATACACAACAATTTTTGACTAATGCAGCAACAGATTTTAACAGAAAAGTGCCGATTCTTTGAGATCGGCATGTTACACACCATGCTTAGGCTACGTTCACATGTCCAGTAGTGATCAGCTCGAAGGGATCCATCAGCAATCTGTTGGAAAAAGTTGTGCAGACACATCCTTAGTTCATTTTTTTTTTTTTAACTCAAATAAAATTTTATTAAGAATAACATTACAATTGACATGTTACATTCTTGTTTTCAGTACAAAATTTCCCCCCCAAACGAACCCTGCAATCCCAACTTATCCCGCCCCCCCCCCAATAAGACAGCCCACCTTGTTTAATAACTCCACACTCAAATCTATAGGATGACTATCCCCTCAGTTAGGACCATAGGCCACATGTTATGCTTTCACCAATTCAGGGTCTTGAATCACCCGGTCTCTATAACAAACCTATCCCATGGCAAGCCACGGAGACCACAGCTTATCGAACATTTCAATTTTCCCTCTTTTCTGATAAAACCCCTTTTCCAGTGTCAGGCCCTGCTTCACATATTGGAGGAATTCTCTCCTTGAAGGCGGCTTGTCCTTAATCCAATTTTGCGCTATTACCTTCTGGGCCATATACAGCAATCTGGCAATAGCTGTCTTCAGGTTGTTATCCACTCCAATCTCATCCACGCACCCCAACAAGCACACCATCGGGTCCCTTGGCACCGTGCATCTGTATGCTCCTTCCACACGACTCAAAACTACCAACCAAAAAGCAGCCAGTCTCGGACACATCCACATCATATGAAATATATCAGCATCTGTAGATTTACACCTCGGGCACTCAGAATCATCACGCAAGCCTGCCTTATATAACACCTTCGGAAATTTGTAAACTCTGTGTATTACATAAAGCTGTGACAGCCTATACGGCTCGCTCAGAGACAGCCGTGGCACCCACTCCAGCACCGACTCCCAAGTGTCATTCTCCATTGGGCCCAAATCCCTCTCCCACTTAGCTCTCGCCAGTATTGGAAACCTGAACAGGAAAGTGTGCAGCAAGTCTTTATAAAGAGTGGAAATAACCTCCCAGTAGTCCCTTCACCACACACATACTCTAACACTATATCCCTTTGAATTCTGATGCCTCCGTCCCTATTCTGAGCTCCAAATGCGTGTCTCATCCGCAAATATTGATATTCCCCCGCAGGCCCGAGATCAAATTCCACCTGCAATTGGGAAAAGGATTTCAACTCTCCCTGCTCAATTATCTGATAGACATATTGAATCCCCTTGGCCTGCCATTCTGGTAGTACCCCCATTGCCACAAACTCCTGTAAATTATAATGCCATAACGGGGAGAATATGTTCAGACTCGTAATCCCATGTATATGTTTTAGTCTACCCCACAGCTTACATATCAATAACATAGTCGGATACAATTTCCCCAAAGCCCCCAGGGAGCCATCCTTCAGACATTCTACTGCTGGCCTTCTTTTTGTCACCTTTTCCATTAATTGCTGTACCGCCCCGGATGACCCTTCATGCGCCCAGCCCTTTAAATGCTGACTCTGGGCTGCAAGAAAATATACTTCAGGGTTAGGCAATGCCAAGCTTAGTTCATTTTTAAATAACTGATCTCTGCTCAATCCATTTTTTTTTAACATTAAAGTCTGGAAAACGGATCCATTAATCAGCCATCCGTTTTTTTTTTCATATGTAATGGATCTGTTTGTTGTGTACTGGATCCAGGAAACAAAAAAAAAAAAAAACGGATCCCTTATAAATAAAAGATAGATGGCTAATTAACGGATTTGTTTTCTCTACACTTTAATGGAAAAAAAAAAACTGATCCAGCAGAGATCAGTTATTTAGAAACAGACTAAAAAGTTATGTCTGCACAACTTTTTTTTGTCAACAGATTGCTGCTGGATCCGTTACAACTGATCACTACAGGACTTGTGAGCACTAGCCTTAATGAAGGATCGTGGTGGCGCAAAATGTAAATTGATTAAATAAAATGCCAAAGTCAAATCCATCAATTCCCTCTCAGTAAAAATTGGACCCAGCTAAGCTAAGGCTGGTTTCACACTTGCGTTTTGATCTGCAGCGTTTGTACTGAAAAAAACGCATGCGTTTTTTTTCCCTATGTTTAACATTAAAAACGCTTTTTTGCTGCATGCGTTCTGTCGCAGAAATGCAACATGTAGTAATTTCTAGAGGCGTTTTTTTGCGGCAAAAAAAACGTATTGTTGTCTATGTAAACGCATGCGTTTTTATAGAATAAAACAAGAATACACCCTGATAAGCCACCCCCCACCATAAAGGTGATAAAGGGACCCTAACCCTACCCCTAACCCTAACAATATGACAGTGAATACTCTACGAGTTAATATTTTTAGTACTCTATAGCGATACTGTATATCTTGGGGTGTCCACATTGAACAAAGCTTTTTATTAGAATAATGTCCTGGTCACCAGGTCAACATAATAGCCAATCCCTATGGATCCCTAGGGTTAGGGGTAGGGGTAGGGTTAGGGTTTGGATCCCTAGGGTTAGGGTTTGGATCCCTAGGGTTAGGGTTTGGATCCCTTTATCACCTTGATGGTGGGGGGATGGCTTATCAGTGACCTGGTGACCAGGACATTCTTCTAATAAAAAGCTACCCCTAACCCTAACCCTAGGGATCCAAACACTAACCCTAACCCTAGCTATTTCTATTTATATTGGGTTTTCTAGTTGATTTTGATGATTGGCAGCTGTCACACACTTCTCAGCAAGCGTTTCAAAAACGCAAACGCATGAAAAAACGCATGTAAACGCATCAAAACCCCGCGTTTTTTTTACCGCATGCAAAAACGCATGCATCTAAAAAACGCAGCGTTTGCACGCGTTTACATGCGTTTTTTCACCACCTGCGTTTTTTTTTTAAAACGCTGCGTTTTTAAACGCAAATGTGAAACCAGCCTAAGACGTGTGATACAGGAGGGCTTTGTCTCTGTTCTGACTGTCTTGATGCTCACATGTACTTTATTTTTTAAAGAGTAACTAAATGTTAACTTTTTTTTTTAAGTTATGGAACTTTGCAAATCTCTTCAGAAGTAGACTTTCTTCATTTCTGTAAGTGGCTTTCAAACCCCTGTTTTTCCCCAGTCTATTTGTCTGTCTTCAGCTTCATAAGTATCAAAATGTACTCATTTATAGTGCAAATGATAGCAGTGGGGGGGGGGGGGGGTCAGCATCGGTCTCCTCCTCTGACGGCTGTGCTCATCAAAACAATCTCCTTCTGCAGGTTGTCCCCAAAGTTAGTGAAAAACAGATGCTGATCTGACCCTTACACTGCCATCATCTGTACCCCAAATAAGTACGTTATTGCAGGTAAATAGGCTGGGGTAAAGCAGGGATACAAAAAAAAAAAACAAGAATGAAGACATATTCTGCAATTCTGTAATTTGGAAAGTTTCATTACTTTCCATGCTGCTCAAAATTAGGGAAAAAAAGTTTAGTTAATTGTGCTCATAGAATATTGTAAAGACCCCGAACAAAATTTAAGACTTTACGGTAATCATAAAGTAACGTGTAAAAATTCCCCCTGATGCTGTCTTATCCTGGAAATGTCTAAATGGAGACAAGATGGTATCTATTAGACCATTCTTTCCGGGCCCTGAAAACTGTTTTTCCTTGCCTCATTTCCTTAAGGAAGAATCACAAAGTTTGTGCTGATTCTTCTAAGTATAACATGCCTCATTTTCCTACTCCATCTCTAAGGAGACTGGCAGCCCACATAGCAGCGTGTCTGTCGTACCATTTTCCTTTTCACAAGAGTGTTCTAGGACTTCTGTTCTTCAAGATCATTAATAACTGATAGACTGTCCCAAACCCACAATCTGGGCTGACAGTCTTTGTGTATCCTAAAGCAGCAATATTTTAAACTCATCGCATCTGTTGGTTCTGAATAAATGTGAGGTTTTTTTTTTTGCTTTTGCCAGCTTTAACCATCTGTTTCTGTTAGTTTGGTTTGCTTTTTTTTGTATTAGCCTCAGTTTATTTCCTCCTCATACCTATCCTTTTTTCATGCCTTGCTATTAAAAATCGGTAGGATTTTAGTTAAATGCTTACACCCTTATTGTTTTTATTGCGTTGGCTACATCATGAGCAAACTGCCTTCTCTCTCACAGACTAAACCTCTAACATAGGTATGTGTAAGGAGATGGACACGCTGCCCATGTTCCCCCTAGAAGAACCAAGTTTATTGTTATAAAACCTAATGCGATGTGAACTGTGACGTATAATGTGAATTGTGATGTGCGTTAGTAAAATTAGCAAAATAATTAGTTTGGAGTGGAAGGGGCAGAGTTACAGGGAAAGTGACAATTTGTTAGAGAGTCAGATGGGTCCTGGAGTGCATAGTGAGTGGACAAAAAGGTCCATGGTAAGCAATGCCGCATTCTGGGGTGACCGTAATTAGAGGAGACCGAAGAAAAGGGATAAAGAGATCTGGAGCATAAGTGACTATGAGACAGTGACCTTCCGGAAATGGGTCCTAGGAGAGAGTGCCTAGCCATGAAACCCCAAGCTTATAATGCTTGAAGGTAGCAGGCCTGAAACAGGACAGAGTATGTGGGACGAGCAGTGTCCTGGGCGGGAGTTCAAGAACGGCAGCCTTACGGCCATCCTGACGCCTTAAAGGGAAATAAATATTTACACTGTTCAGGGAGTCCCCAAGGTTGTGTCTCAGATCATTTTAGCTGCCATTGTTAAACCCATTAAAAATTGGTCTTGTATAGTCCAAATTGTATAGGAAGTGTGATTATGTTCCAACTGTAGATCGTTGTGGCAGCAAATAAGAATAAACTGAATAAAAGAATGTAAAAGTTAAAATAACCAAAAGTATAACAGAGATTTCAGGAACTTTTCTATTTTGAGCTAAGTTCTAGTTCTGTCTTGAAGTTTTAAGGCCGCTCGTTATATTTTCACATCAGATCTGAAATGGCTGACTAATTAAGCAACTTCATTAACTTTTCACTCATTGAAGTTTAGTGTTCTCATACAATGTTTATTTTGCTTCCAATATAATATAAAATATAGATTTTTATCAAGTTAAGTACTTGGATCTGAAATGGCATAATTTGCTTAATAAGACTTCACAGTTCCTATTTTCAATTATTCTGTATTTCATTGAGTTTGGAAGGTTTGAAATTACAGACTGATAAGATTAAAAATGGTTCCTGCTCCCGACAGAGCTTTTATTACTCCAGGGGGAAATGTGCTTGTTGAGAAAATGTATTCTGTAACCCTTAGCGGATATCTGTAAAGAAAAAAAAAATCCAAAGACACTGACTTTGGTTTCCGCAAATGCTGGCGAAATTCGAGGATTGGGGGCTGTGGAAAGCTTTTCTGAAAAACATCCTCTTATCTTTTTTAGCATTAATAAAACCACCCAGTATTGGTCCTCCTTATATAGAAAGCAAATCTACTCATGCATTTCTAGACATCTCTTTGCTGTGTGATGGCATTAGAAGATAAGTTTGACTTATAAAGAAATTTATGTCCCCTTAGGTAATGTCAAACAAAAAGGTATCCTTGTTTTGTTTTTGTTTGGGAGGTATCTAGTCTTTAATGAATGATTATAAATGTAATTCCACTTTTCCATTGGAGCCCCCGGAGCCCTGCCCCTCTGGCGCCCCCGGAGCCCTGCCCCTCTGGCGCCCCCGGAGCCCTGCCCCTCTTGCGCCCCCGGAGCCCTGCCCCTCTGGCGCCCCCGGAGCCCTGCCCCTCTGGCGCCCCCGGAGCCCTCCCCCTCTGGCGCCCCCGGAGCCCTCCCCCTCTGGCGCCCCCGGAGCCCTGCCCCTCTGGCGCCCCCGGAGCCCTTTCTTTGACCCTGATTGTCTCTGTTTAAGAGAAACCACTTATCTTAGCTTTGGTATAATTCTTGAGGGTCAGAAAGACTTGGGTGAAAAGTGCCACAACAAAAAAAAAAAAAGGAACCTTGTCCTAGTGCATAGAGGTGTGGAAGAGCAATGAAGCAATACTCTACAAACTAATTTGGAAGCTATAAGATAATGATCGCTAGAAATCTGACACTTTATTCTGGCAAAAACTACACTGACTTAAGGGCCATTGAATGTTGTCAGAAATGTAAAATATATAGGCAGCTACCAGTAGTTTTTCTCTTGGAAATTGCTGGAAGTCAAAGCTGATCTTCTGACATTTGTCTATGATGTGGCAGAATATCAGTTGAGGTTGAGACAATGGTGGAGTGAGTGGTTACTAAAGGAATTATGGTAAGTATTCAGATGGACATCAAATAATTAGTGACTTTCTCAGGTATGTTGAGCAACTGCTGACATTGATGTGATTCAGCCAGTTTAGATGTGGGGAACATGGACTCTACTGAAACTCCTCACTTGCTGTATTTCAGATGATGTGTGCTCTAGAATATTCATTTAAAGTTTTATTCTTGCCACTTAAGGGTTGTTTCTCAGCTTTGTTCTGCTATTTCACTGACAACAGTGCTTTTTAGACCTATTCCTTGCCAGTTGAGGTGTGTGGATTTTCTTCAGAGATGACCTACAACTTTCCAACCTTTTCGTCTACCTTAAATCGTCAGATCTGACGATATGTCTCTCACATCTCGGGATGTGTTCACTGCAGGGAGCTGGTTCAATCATTCCTCTACCTGAGCGTTTTCTGTCACTCTTCCATCCCTATATAATGCCGCTCTCACTTTACTTTCTCATCATGACCTCGCAGCCCCCGCATCCTTTGAAAACCTACTTCTCTCCAGTGCATTGCTAAATCCCCTTCTATGCTTAAAAGTCTCATGTCCTGCCCTGTTTTTCTTATCTCATCTGCGTTTTTGTTCTTTATGATTCTTCTGCTCTTTCAGCTTACACAGCAATTGCAAAAAAAGATTTTGATTTTTGAGGTGGTTAGCCCGCTCCTGTTTTCCATGGTAAATTCTGCATAAACTATTGAGTGTGAGTCATTAGTCTCTTGCCATTAGGGTTGTCCTTAAAATTGAGCCTTAAAATCCTTAATACAACTCACATAGGCTTCATTATCGAGGTCCTGCGGTTTGATAAATTTACACGGATTCCATGTACTTTGGTGCAACTATTAAAGGGAACCTGTCACCCCCAAAATCGAAGGTGAGCTGAGGCCACCGGCATCAGGGGCTTATCTACAGCATTCTGGAATGCTGTAGATAAGCCCCCGATGTATCCTGAAAGATGAGAAAAAGAGGTTAGATTATACTCACCTGGGCGGTCCGATCCGATGGGTGTTGCGGTCCGGTCCGGGGCCTCCCATCTTCATAGCATGACATCCTCGTCTTGTCTTCACGCTGCGGTTCTGGCGCAGGCATACTTTGTCTGCCCTCTCTGACCTTTCCCGGCGCCTGCGCACTGCAGTAGTTTGCTCTGCCCTCAACAGAGCAGACAAAGTACGCCGGAGCCGCAGTGTGAAGACAAGAAGAGGACGTCATCGTAAGAAGATGGGAGGCCCCGGACCAGACCGCGACGCCCATTGGACCGGACCACAGTGGGACCACCCCTGGGTGAGTATAATCTAACCTCTTTTTCTCATCTTTCAGGATACATCAGGGGCTTATCTACAGCATTACAGAATGCTGTAGATAAACCCCTGATGCCGGTGGGCTTAACTCCCCTTCGATTTTGGGGGTGACAGGTTCCCTTTAAGTTAAAACTGTTTCACAACTTAGTAGATTTAACCCCTTTCTCACTTCGGACGGGATAGAAGTCCGAGGTCAGAACCCCCGCTTTGATGCGGGCTCCGGCGGTGAGCCCGCATCAAAGCCGGGACATGTCAGCTGTTTTGAATAGCTGACATGTGCCCGCAATAACGGTGGGTTAAATCGCGATTCACCCCCTGCTATTAACTAGTTAAATGCCGCTGTCAAACGCAGACAGCGGCATTTAACCGGCGCTTCCGGCCGGGCAGCCGGAAATGAGCGCATCGCTGGCCCCCCGTCACATGATCGGGTGTCAGCGATGCTTCTGAATAGTAACCATAGAGGTCCTTGAGACCTCTATGGTTACTGATCCCCGGTAGCTGTGAGCGCCACCCTGTGGTCGGCGCTCATAGCACACCTGCATTTCTGCTGCATAGCAGCGATCTGATGATCTATGATCATGATGAGGCTATTAAAGCATGGCAAAAGTAAAAAAAAAAAAAAAAAATATATAAAAGTTTAAATCGCCCCCCTTTCGCCCCATTCAAAATAAATCAATTTAAAAAAAAATCAAACCTACACATATTTGATATCGCTGCGTTCAGAATCGCCCGATCTATCAATAAAAAAAGCATTAACCTGATCGCTAAACAGCGTAGCGAGAAAAAAAATTCAAAACGCCAGAATTACGTTTTTTTGGTAGCCGCGACATTGCATTAAAATGCAATAACGGGCGATCAAAAGAACGTATCTGCACCGAAATGGCATCGTTAAAAACACCAGCTCGGCATGCAAAAAATAAGCCCTCAACCGACCCCAGATCATGAAAAATGGAGACTCTACCGGTATCGGAAAATGGCGCTTTTTTTTTTTTTTTTTTTAAGCAAAGTTTGGAATTTTTTTTCACCACTTAGATAAAAAAGAACCTTGTCATGTTAGGTGTCCATGAACTCGTAATGACCTGGAGAATCATAATGGCAGGTGAGTTTTAGCATTTAGTGAACCTAGCAAAAAAGCCAAACAATAAACAAGTGTGGGACTGCACTTTTTTTGCAATTTCACCGCACTTGGAATTTTTTGCCATTTTCTAGTACACGACATGCTAAAACCAATGATGTCTTTCAAAAGTACAACTCATCCCGCAAAAAATAAGCCCTCACATGGCCATATTGACGGAAAAATAAAAAAGTTATGGCTCTGGGAAGGAGGGGAGCGAAAAACGAATACGGAAAACCGGAAAATCCCAAGGTCATAAAGGGGTTAAAAATGTTTCAGATCTTAACGACAATTTACACTGCACAATTATTGGGAACGAGCAGTCCTAGGAGCGCTAGTTTCTGGATAATCCCAGTGAACGAGTAAAATGCATGTTTATCGAGTTAAGTGATCTTTTGGTTGTCACAGAAAATAATCGTTCTCTGGAGCGCATCGTCCCTTGTATGCATGTGCTGCCGAGTTATTGTTAGCCTATGCGCACTGAACAATCTATTGCAAATCTCACAGTGTGCATCTGAAGCTGGGTCGTCCTGTGTAAATAGGCCATCAAACTACCGCCATAGCTGATTGAACATGTAGTTGATTGGAGATGGTGTAAAGCTGCTGATCGGCTAATCTTAATAGATCTTAACTAGATCCATGGCCTAACATATCAATTTAATTGGATATTCTAGAATCCAGTTTATACTACAGTGTTTCTTTGCGGCACCTATTACACTTTGCCACAGAAACGCTTTTAGTAAAATCTTACAATCCTAACCAGAGCTTTGTTCTAGATGACCTTCCTCTGGGTACCGTCACACAGTGGCATTTTTATCGCTACGACGGCACGATTCGTGACGTTCTAGCGATATCGTTACGATCTCGCAGTGTCTGACACGCTACTGCGATCAGGCACCCAGCTGAGAATCGTACGTCGTAGCACATCGTTTGAAACTCTTTCGTCGCTGGATCTCCCGCTGTCATCGCTGGATCGTTGTGTGTGACAGCGATCCAGCGATGCGTTCGCTGGTAACCAGGGTAAACATCGGGTTACTAAGCGCAGGGCCGCGCTTAGTAACCCGATGTTTACCGTGGTTACCAGCATAAAAGTAAAAAAAAACAAAACGTACATACTCACCATCTGATGTCCGTCAGGTCCCTTGCAGTCTGCTTTCGGCTCTGACTGTCTGCCGGCCGGAAAGTGAGAGCAGATCACAGTGGTGACGTCACCGCTGCGCTCTGCTCTCACTGTACGGCCGGATCTCAGTCAGAGCAGGAAGCAGACTGCAAGGGACCTGACGGACATCAGATGGTGAGTATGTACTGTTTGTTTTTTTTTACTTTTAGGCTGGTAACCACGGTAAACATCGGGTTACTAAGCGCGGCCCTGCGCTTAGTAACCCGATAATTACCCTGGTTACCTGGGGACTTCGGCATCGCTCCAGCGCCGTGATTGCAACGTGTGACCGCAGTCTACGACGCTGGAGCGATAATCATACAACGCTGCGACAACACGAATCGTGCCGTCGTAGCGATGTAAATGGTACTGTGTGACGGTACCCTAAAAGATTAGAAGATTTAAATATCTTATTTTACCCCTATGCAAATGAGTTCACTTCTATAAGTAATTCTGTTTTTAGTGTCACCTATTAGAGTAATATTCAATGTTTGTCATTGTCCAAACCATTGAAGAGCATTGAAACGTGACTGACATATCAGCCATTGGTAGAGCCATTGGGATAACCCTAAGCATGTTTCAAAACTCTTTAATGGATTTGACCTTTGAGGATACTACCCACAGGAGGCACAAGAGTTTTCTTCCTTCTGTAGGAGCCTTAATTTGCATATTTTTTTCCCAGGAGGCAGTGTCAAAAGGTCTCTACTCTAGAAGGACCACTATCCAAAACAGGTTATTTTACTCCTATCATGACCAGTGTGGCTAGGATTTGAAAGTTTTTAAGATAGATATATGAAATCTGTAAAATGACCAATTAAAATTTAATAGACCTCTGTCTAATACCAGGACGATAGGGGATATGGCATGATGAAGAGATTCTTGTTTTAACTGTTCTTGGAGTTCTTCAAAGTCCGTAAGTAGTGATGAGCCAACCCAAATAGTAAAGTTCGGGGTCCATACCGAACACCTACTGTTCAGGCACAGATCCCAAACACGGACTTCTCTAGAAAGTCCGTGTTACTGTTCGGGGTTGGCACCTCGAACATCTATTGTTTTCCAAACTGTCATCTGCATAACCGTGCGAGACACACCGGCGGCACTGATCGGTGGTAAGATTATTACCGCCAGTCAGAGTGCCAGCAGTTGTGAGCAGCAGTAAAAAGTTTACTTCCGGTCACAGAGGCGTCAGCTGATGGGACTATTAGTCCAATCAGCTTACGTCTGCTGTTGCTGATAACAGCGAGAGCAGGCGCCGTTGATGGGAGTATTAATGATCCAGCGCTTGCACAATAAATAAAACAAATTGACTTAGGTCTGTTCTAATTTTGTTAACCAGCATGGCAAAACTGACAGTGGCGATCTGCAACCTTCAGCTGTCAGTTTTATTATGGCTGGTTATCAAGAATAAATGGGTCCCCATGCCATTATTTCAATAAATAATTTTTAAAAATGCCGATGTGTCCCCCTCCCATTTTTGACAGCCTACCAAGCTAAAGCAGACAGCTTGGGGCTGGTATTCTCAGGCTGGTAAGGGGCCATGGATATTGGCCTCCTCTCCTAAAAATAGCAGCTTGCTGCCGCCCCAGAAAATGCGCCAATTCTGGCTCTTTTCCTGGCTCTTCCCTCTTTCCCTGTCACAGTGGAAATGGGGCTAATATTTGTGGGGTTGATGTCACCTTTGTATTGTCAGGTGACATAAAACCCACAGCTTAGTAATGGAGAAAGGTCTAAAAGACAACTATACATTACTAACCCCATAGTCATATTGTAAACAATAAAGACCCAGTATAAAGTCCTTTATTTGAAATAAAAATTCACACTCTGTTTTACAAATTTACTTAAAAATAACAGTTATACTCGCCTTATACCGATTCTATTGAAGCCAATGCCCCCTGTAAAAAAAAGAAAATAATAAACAATAATACTTATCTTATGCCTAATCGACAGATTCCCATGCCCCTATATAGAAAAATAATAAACAACCATATTCCTCACCTGTCCAAAGTGCAGCTAATCCATACTGTTCCATGACGATTTGGATGATTTGGACATCCGTCTCATTAGTGACTACTCTCCCCGCCAGCCGGCACACACTGACAGGAGTGTAATCGCTCCTGTCTGTGCCTAATATTAAGCTCCCACAGTGAAAACGTTCACCGGAGTTCATAGCTGAACCCCGGCGGTGAACTCACTTATGTCACCGCTATGTTCCCCGCACTTTCAGTTCCTGTGCTTGTTTTCCGCCCCACCTCGTCCCCTGCACCATCAGTCCCCGGTTTTGGCATTACCCATTTCAACAGTTTTCATACTGCATTTTCAAGTCTTTTCTGTTCTGGTGTTGTTACCTATCTGTCCTGACTCTCAGAGATCTCTCAGACCTCTTTCTTGAATTTACCTCCTCCCAGCAAGGGAAACTATGACTGTTTTCTCCTTTTTTTTTTACTCCCACTTTCTTTTCCTTTGCTGATTACAAGGATCACCATAAGTTCTAGATAGTTTTCATAATTTTTAGTTAATTCACAATGTCTGAATGTACATTCTTGTACGTTTTGCACAACTATGGTGATACCATGTGGAAGGTTACAGGTTGTCCCGATTATACAAGTTTCCACTCAGTTATCTGCAAAGTTTAATGGTGGCTATGCTAATTGCAGACTGACTGCTCTAAAATATGAGACCGTAATTCGGCCTACACGTGTATTAGCCATAATGACCCTGCTTACAATCACTGGATAAGACTGTAAATCTGCCTCTCTGTAACTGCTAAGAAGTGATCCCTTTTGGCTCGGGTTTGAGAGGACAGTAAGCTCCAAGCTCGGAGTTCAATACAGCAGATGGTTATGTACAATCTACAATTATGTTCTGTAGCCGTTCTGCGTGAATGGTAAAAATGTATAGAGCTGATTGTATAGTATTTTTGGACAGTTAAATGTGATCAGAGCTCAGAAAGTGATTATTGTGCTCTTTTATAATTATTACATCGCCTATTTTACGTCTTTTCTACAAACCCCTTACACTTGTAACCCACAGCTCTTGGTGCTAGACGTTAGGTGGCACCTGGATTTGACAATGGCTGACGATATGGAGGGACTGCTAGCATTCATCCTCCACATTAACCGAGACCAGCTGCTTGATAGACCATCACCCGCCTACCACAATGTCTGCAATTGTCCTGTGTGCGTTTTGTGCCAAATTGCATGCCACCATTACTCTTTGTAAAGACAATCCATTACTGCTATTTCCCTATTAGTTGTGTCTGTTGTTTAACAGACGCCTTTACTTTATGCCAGTCAGCTGCGTGAAGCCGATCCATCGAACAGCTTGGTCCCACATGTGCAAATTACACCCCTAATTCTTATAATGAAATGCTGTGCATCTTGTGCCAACAGTTCTTTAGAAATAAGGGCATATGTGCTTTAACCATTTAATAGTAACTTGCTTCTACTTTGCAGAATTGCATCCCCCAAACATTATACAGATGTGTCCAGTAGCGATGAGCGAATATACTCGTTGCTTGAGATTTCTCGAGCATGCTCGGGAGTCCTCCGAGTATTTTTTAGTGCTCGGAGATTTAGTTTTCTTTGCCGCAGCTAAATGATTTACAGCTGCTAGCCAGCATAAGTACATGTGGGGGTTGCCTGGTTGGTAGGGAATCTCCACATGTACTTATGCTGTCTAACAGATGTAAATCAGTCAGCTGCGGCAATAAAAACTAAATCTCCAAGCACTAAAAATACTCGGAGGAAACCCGAGCAAAGAGTACTCTCGCTTATCAATAGTGTCCAGTCTTATAGGGAAGGTGTCATTAGAAAAATTAGAAAAGAAAATTATATTGTTTTAGATAAATTTTTCTATGTTAAATATATATTTTTTTTTAAATGTTTTTCTATTTCTATATTCCTGACTACCACTCAGCCCCCAACAAATAAAAAGACCCCAAAAACATAAATTTTGCATTTTTCACACTGACCTCAAGTCCTATTAGATTTGCATTTCTTTTACCACATGAGAAAAAGCAGCTATAGATTGACTCATATCCTACTACATCGTATTGAAATATCTGTTGAGTATACTTTTTATTACGGCAAAACTCATCGTGAAGGAAGAGGAGGAGGTGAACTATAGTGATACATAGAATAGTGATGATTCCTTCCCCTTAAAAGGTTAGTTGACATAAGGCATCTCTTGTCTGATCCATGTGTCTCCTACATGACAATGAGGCTTCGTCATGTACCTCCAGGAACAGAAATGTGGAAAGCCACATGTGGCTTTCTATTTTTATTTGGATGGGAGTTCTAAAATTTTCCAGCAGCACTCATGGATGGCCGCATCTGCATTCCTGGCAACTCGCAGCAGGGAACCTAATCTTGAGATATATGTGGGCCTCCGAGGTAGGACCCACATCCACTAGCCACTTTTGGCGTAAATTTATGACACGGGACAACCCCTTTACCCTTCTTGAATTGCATTAAGTTTCAAAGAAGTTACTGGGCTATAATTATTTTTCACTAATGTTTCTTTAGTGCCTCTTAGGTCCTCAGGGGCATAGCCATTGGGTGTGCCGAGGTAACAGACCCACCGGAACTTTGGCACCCGAATGGACCCAAGGCCACCTAAGGAGACACCAGTTTTATGAATGACACCTGTTAGGAGCTGGAGATGCTTTTACAATGCATTGGTCCCTGGAAACTTGAAGTTAAACTTCGGAGCCTTTTCGAATGGAGGTATTGAATTAGATTAAAAAATTGGGCTAGTCAGAAAGATATTCTTTTAAGAAAAAGGGAGGTAATCATTAGTGTCTGAGCACTTAAACTTCTTTACTTTTGAGATTGTGCAATCACTCATTTGCAGAGTACTGCAGTGTATTATGGATTCATAGCCTGGATTGTCTGACTCTGGCTGTCCGTATACATATTCAGATACCTGCTCAAGGCACTATTCTCAAAGGATTAATAATACCGGCATAAACTTGATAGCAGCCGGAAGTCCTTATCTGTTGGCAATAATAAAGCAGTTACCACAAGCCCATTAATTATTATGCTCCTTGGGCAACAGCTTTATATGCCTGTTTTGTCAATATTTAGTTAATTAAGGTCTCCCTAAGGTTGAAAATACAGTAGTTCTATTAAGGATTGGGTAGAAACTTCTCGGAGGAGAATACAAAACATTGTCCTCAGTTACTCCTTTCAGTTTATTTCCAGCATACAGTCTTCTGAATTGGTTCCATGGGAAGAACAGAGGGTTATGGTGCACCGCTATATTATACAGGATTAAACTCTTTACAGCCTTGCTTGTCATCTGGTGGAGCGATGCACCAGAAATCACTGACATGGCGACGTGTATCCTGCAAGCAGCTGTCGTCTTCATTATTACGGCAACAGGACAGTGGGGATATTAACTTCTCGAAGTGTTGTGCCATCAGTGGTCTTGTGTTGGTCTTAAAAAACTATATATAGAAATTTAATATTTAGAAGCTTTAAGTTACCATAGTCATGTTGTTCTAGGCTGACCTACTTGGAACTTTTCTAATGACTCTGGAATATATTTGTGGTATGCTTTTATATATGTTCCTCATTTATCAAACCAAACCGTTCCCAAATAAAGACCTGCCTTGTGCAAATAGATGATGCCTAATCATGCCATCGACATGCCTGGTCGGACATTGACTCCTAGGGTTGGCATCTCCAGTAGGTGACACTCTTTACTTTCTTCTGGTTGAGAGCAAACTTGCATATTTGCTTGTCTGTATATTCTGTAGTTGGATCTCATTATAAAAAGTGGGATTGGTACAATAAAAAATGAAGAAAAAAAAACTGTACTTGCTGCTCCCACACCAACACTCAAGGAATCCTTGATTGTCTCTGCTAACTACGTATGAAAATGACATATTATACATTAATTACTTGACTGCTGCCCTTTGTGGTCCCTTATCATACATACCGATGGATGTCATGGGATGTACATCACGTGATGGATGGATGACATAAGCAGAGATCAGCAGGGATCCCTGGAATCTTCATCCTTAAACCAAATGGGATTAAAGACTTTAGAGGGATATTTTATTATATTTTAACCCATTTTCTGCTCTCGAATACTTTCATAGATTTTAGAAAACCACTTTTTTGAAAGCCCTTCTTCCCTCTCAAATAAAATGGTTATTTCTATAATTCTAGAATTACTTATTCAAGGGATAGGTGATAACTTGTGGGGTACAACCACTGGGATCCCAAGACCGAGGCTATGAAATGCCCCATTGGAATATATTGATGGCCGGGACTGCCAGAAAAAGCCGAATAGGCGGTAACTTTTAATGATGGAAAATACACCGTCAATTCCAGCTTTTCATTGACTTTACTAGGTTTACCCTGCACAGGTTTATGAGTCTCTGAATACAAATAGGCCAATATTAAAAATAGACATTGTTTTATTTACATCGTTTTTATTGTCTATCTACCATTTCACATGTGGCATTTTTACTTTCCATTGAATTGCATAAAATTTCTTACAAAATAAATGTTATTGCTCCTCTCTGCCAAGTGCAAATAGCGGAATACATTTATAATTCCAAACGTGCCTCTGGTACAATAAGGACATATATTTTCGAAGACTTTTACGCCTTGATATTTTTCCCTCTAGGAAACATCTATCTTGATCTTCAGTTAATATGTCTTTTAAAATGGCAAAGAGAATGAAAGCCGTAACATCCCGTGCGCTCTCATTGCCCCCTAATGTGTTTAAAACAGGCAATTACGGTCATCCCCAGCAGCAAAATAGAATCGCAATTTACCGCAACCCAAAAAAAACAAAAACCCCTAACCTATTTAGGTTGCTTGTTTACATTCCTACAGCTGTTTGGTGGGTTCAAGATGCTGGTTAACCTTTAGAATGCATTACTTGTCTGGCTCTTAGTAGAGATAGATGTAGAAGAAGTGAATATTAGAGGCTTTCAGAACACTAGACCATCAATCTTCCAGCAGCCCGGATTCACGCAGAGAGCTGGTATCCAAGGCACAGTGTAAATCCACAGACAGGGGCTGAACACATCCAAACGCACTCGTTTTTCACACTCTCCGAGGAAGTGTCTATATAATATTAGAAGCTGCTTTGTACACTACTTCGGTAGAATCTTAATAATTTAATATTTTGTTACTGAGCTCCAACCCTTTGCTTATCTGTTTCTTGGTTGATACCGATGCTCTATGATTCTTAAATCTGTTTGGGAACCTTGCTGTTTCTTCCATGCATAATTCTGTTTAGTCACGTGAGTAATGAACGATATAAATTCTTAATTATTTTTGTTTAAAAAAAAAAAAATTACATCATAAACCGAGCTTTATTTTCCTCATTTTCCTGTAATGGCTCACATTTTAATTGCGTTGATGAAGTGTTTCGTTGTGCCCCGCATGGTGCCAGGAGGGGAAGCACTGTGATCCTGTTTACATTCCATAATAGCAGCTCATAATTGATGATTTCGTCTGTAGAGGACACAAAATAACATTTGGTGAACACTTCTCAGCTTTCTAGACCTTGCTTTGGAGGTTGTTGAGCTGTTTGGGCACTTCATTCAGTATAGGATTATTAGTAGATGGAGGCTGTTCACATTGGCATCGTGACTTCTACTTTTACCATCAGAAGCGATGGAAATCACTTCATAATCTCCATCAGACTCACTTAGCTCAAGAGCTAACAGACCCTAAGACTCAGTAACATTGTGTAGGGCCATCCCCTCTCACTTTGGATGTGTGCCATGCCGATCAGGTGATATCTGCCAAGTTCTGTACATAATAGGCAGGTATGGTGCAAGTGTCCTGCTCATTAGGAATGGACATAGGCATAATAGCTGCTCTTTGTTGATGCCTCTTAGCAGGTATTCAGGGTATTTGCATCCTCACCACTTGCC
Organism: Ranitomeya variabilis; assembly: GCF_051348905.1. NCBI lineage: Eukaryota > Metazoa > Chordata > Amphibia > Anura > Dendrobatidae > Ranitomeya > Ranitomeya variabilis. The sequence continues at coordinate 55,686,364 of NC_135237.1, read as the reverse complement.
TCTGATGCGAAAGTGAGTTGTGCCAAATAGCCCCTTTAATATTCTAGCGTTTCAAACGGTAGTAGCTAAACCCTGCATGTATGCACCATGTCACACCACCCTAATGCCACACAATGTATGATCATAGCCTTGAGGATACTATGTCTTAGGGTATGTTTCCACGTTCAGGAAACGCTGCGTGCTTGACGCTGCGTAGAGCCGCAGCGTCAAACACGCAGCGTCCAGATGTTAAAGCATAGTGGAGGGTATTCCATGAAATCCCGTCTCCACTATGCGTTAAAAGACGCATGCGGCAGACCCGCGGAAACGAACATGCGGCGTGTCTTTTCAGAACGCAGCATGTCCTTACAATGCACAAACAACGCATGATCAACGCAGGTGACCTGCCAGTGACCTCAGGTGCAGATTTGGTGCAGATTTTACCTGCGTAAAATCCTGACCAAGTCCTGATGCAATCCTGAACGTGGACACATATCCTCAGAGGTATTTTGCTGCTTTGCCACTAGAGTCTTGTCTGAAAGGATTTTTAGTGCCGCTGAGGAGAGGTCATAACAGAACAGATAGGTGCTTTCGGCTCTCAACAGAAAATGCTGACAGGCTCACTCTGATAAAAATGAACAAAGCCTGAATTAGCCCCAACTTTTCCACATCACCAGATGACAGCAGCACATGAAGTGTTTTTAATCTTCAAAATTTGAATGAGGCCTGACAGTTGTTTCCTTCAAGGGTCTATGAATGACTATTACCCTCCTTATAATTTTTTTCATGGCTTTGCACTGTGTGCAAAGCCTTTGAGTGTACAAGTTTCACAACTACACTTTGTTCACAATATTTGAATGGGTTACTAGAGTTGGTGCCTTCAGTGGTGTATGGATGACTCTTCTTGTAATCTTTGGCAGGATTTCACTGTCTGCAGAGCTTTTATGAGAGTAGGAGTACCACAACTACACTTTGCTCACAATATTTGAATGAGGCACACCAGTCGTAGCCTTCAAGGGTGTATGGATGACCCTGCCTGTAATTTTTGGCAGCCTAGAAACTGAGACTGTATAGTGGATTTTATAAACATAAAAAAACTAAACTGCTCTTCTTGGAGGAGCAGCGGGAATAAAATAAGTGCAAAAACTGGCTACTTTTTACGTCCTTTAAAAACATATCTTTTCCTTATACTGAGCCATCTTGATGCTCAAACTATGACATCTGACCCTAAAATAAAGAGGTGCTTATATTGAAGAGAGTTTTAGAAATGCTATGTCAGTAACTGCTAGAGTACCACAGGTTGCAAAACATTTAAATTATTGAATGATCGGGCACAGTAGCCATGTCTGTAATGCACTGAGCCGTTCTTTGCATGGGACTCAGAGCAGAGGTCTCATTTGACTCCATCGAACAAGAAGCAAATTAGGCAATTTGCTTTCAGCATTTTGTGTGCAACTGTATATACAGTATAGTGTAGTCATGGCCAAATATTAACTCATCGCAGGTCAGTATGAAGGCACCAAATTGCCCCACGGCAATAGATGGAGGGTAAGGTGTTGAATTTGTAGGTAGGAACTTCTTCAGTATTTTCCGTCTGTGAAACATTGCTCATTATTCATTGCCGATAGTTTATTATTACGTGCTTGGGTAAAGTGTTCATAAATGTGCTGCTTGATCACTAGAGCCTCAGACAGAACGTTTACATGATTCTCACTTCTCATGCTCTAAATGGATCGTGTAAGCTCTTAAACCAACATTTAAGCCTTTGTTTCTTCTGTTTCAGGATGAGGATGATGGAGAGGAGAACAGTCGGGTGGAACCCGTTGGCCATGCAGACACCGGCTTGGAGCGAACTTCCAGCTTCTCCCTTGAGTAAGTCTTCTTGCTCGTTCTGCTCAGTATGCACTAAACACGTAGAAGCCATGAAAAGTTGCCGTCCTGATCAATGTAACTCTTGATATTTTGCTGGCTTTCATTTCACCTAGCCTAATTAATGAGAATCAGGTTGTAGGAGATTCATCACAAGTTTCTAATTAAACCTGACAAGCAATCTTACCACATATCATAGAATCATAGAAGTTGTTACATTAATTTGCCTTTTGGATTTTTTTTTTTTTTTTTGCCTTGATTGGCTTTGGAGTTGGACATTCCCTGGGGTATTATAATTGGTCGATGCCATGTATAAATCTTACTCTAGAAAAATAGCGTGATTACTTCAGAAATTATAGCTGAAAACCTTACTGACTCCGATTCACCTTTTTTCAATCATGGTCTGTTCAAAATACTCTTTAGCGTCTCCGATCAGGGTTCACGCTTCTTTGGATGGCCGTGGTACGCGGCAGCTTCCTTGTTTTCAAAATCGTAGAAACCTTGAAACCGTTATCTGTCTCAACATACCTGTTTAAGTGAACTTTTTTTCTCTTTGAGTTGTGCATTCTGCTGTTCCTCCTGGAAAAATATGTAATAATTGACTACTTGGTGTCGCCATTCCTTTAGCTTAATAATGGAGTGTCTCTGACACTGTGATATCTCTTATCCCTGCTGACATGGTCAGACTTGGTAAAAACGTACCTTTTATAACTTGCATTGATTTATTTTATCCTTCACTGTTCTCAAATCAACAAACTGCAAGACCTTGTATAATGTGTAATCAATATAGAAGTGCTTCTCACTAAATTAGAATATCATCAAAAAGTTGATTTATTTCAGTTCTTCAATACAAAAAGTGAATCTCATATGTTATATAGAGTCATTACAAACAGTGACAGTGATCTATTTCAAGTGTGTATTTCTGTTAATGTTGATGAGTATGGCTTACAGCCAATGAAAACCGAAAAAGTCATTATCTCAGTAAATTAGAAGAATTAGAAAAAAGCACCTGCAAAGGCTTCCTAAGCGCTTAAAAAAGTCCCTTAGTCTGTTTCAGTAGGTTGCACAATCACGGGGAAGATTGCTGACTTGACTTGTCCAGAAGGCAGACATTGACGCACTCCACAAGGAGGGTAAGCCACAAAATGTCATTGCTAAAGATGCTGGCTGTTCACAGAGTGCTGTATCCGAGCATAATAATGTAAAGTTGAGTGGAAAGAAAGTGTGGTAGAAAAAGGTGCACAAGCAACCGGAATAACCACAGACTTGAAAGGATTATTAAGAAAAGGCCATTCAAAAATTTTGGGGAGATTCACAAGGAGTGGACTGCTGCTGTGCAGTCATTGCTTCAAGAGCCACCACACACAGACGTATCCAGGACATGGGCTACAAGTGTCACATTCCTTGTGTCGAACCACTCATGACTAATAGACAACGCTAGTAGCGTATAACCTGGGTCAAGGAGAAAAAGAACTGGACTGTTGCTCAGTGGTCCAAGGTGTTGTTTTCAGATAAAAGTAAATTTTGCATTTCATTTGTGAATCACGGTCTTGGAGTCTGGAGGAAGAGTATAGAGGCCACAATCTAAGCTGCTTGAGGTCAAGTGTGTAGTTCCAACAATCAGTGATGGTTTGGGGAGCCATGTCATCTGCTGGTGTAGGTCCACTGTGTTTTATCAAGACCAAGGTCAGCGCAGCCGTGTACCAGGAAATTTTTGAGAACTTCATGCTTCCCACTGCCGACAAGCTTTTTGGAAATGAAAATTTCATTCTCCAGCAGGACATGGCACCTGTCCACACTGCCAATAGTACCAATGCCTGTTTTAAAAACAACAGTATCATTGTGCTTGATTGGCCAGCAAACTCGCCTGACCGTAACTCCATAGAGAATCTATGGGATATTGTCAAGAGGAAGATAAGACACCAGACCCAACAATGCAGACGAGCTAAAGGCTGCTATCAAAGCAACCTGGGCTTCCATAGCACCTTAGCAGTGCCACAGGCTGATCGCCTCCATGCCACACCGCATTCATGCAGTAATTGATGCAAAAGGAGCCCCGACCAAGTATTGAGTGCAGTTACTGAACATACTTATCAGTAGGCCAACATTTCGGATTTTAAAATAATTTTTCAAGCTGGTGTCATAAAGTATTCTAATTTACTGAGATATTGACTTTTGGGTTTTCATTGACTGTAAGCCACAGTCATTAACATGAACAGAAAAAAACACTTGAAACTCTGTTTGTAATGACTCTATATAATATGAGTTTCACTTTTTGTATTGAAGAACTGAAATAAATTAATTATTTGATGATATTCTAATTTAGTGAGAAGCACTTGTATCAGCAAACATTGTTCAGTGACCCTGCATCCCTGTTTTGCAAAGATAACAGTACAATAAACTGTAGGAGATGATATAAGAGTCAAATAACAACCATTCATCAGTTTGAGATAATCAATTCAACCTACAAGAAGAGTCAACATAAAGAGGACAGTCGGACTCCTGGCTTACTGAAAATAGACTTCTGGATAATTAAGATAAAATGCTGTGGCGTCACACATACATGCCAGGAGCCCTGACCAATTCTCTTTATTCTTGTGTGGCAAATGCTGGAATAGAAGCAAGCGCTCTACAATAGGGAGAGGGAAATAAGCCACCGCCAGACACCTGCTGCTGACCAGTGGGGTGGCGTATTTGTATATAAAATGCGTGATCGGAGGTCCCAAATAATGTGATAATGTCTGTGGAGAATTAAGAGGCCCCTATACACTTTGCATGGTCAGCAGGTTCGGACAACTCCTAATCTAATGTCTATGGGAACCTTATGGGGTTTCCTAGATAATAACGTGCTTATTGGTGGGGACCTGACTATTGGTATTCCCTCTGATCAGTAGAACAGAGAATTTTTATCCACTTGAAAAAATTGGGCAGCAGAAGTGGTTGGTTGGTCAACCGTTGCTTAATTCATGCTCTATGGCGCTGCCGGAAAATCCAAGTATTGTGCTCAGGAGCGCAATATGAAATGACTGGATCCGTGGTTAGGCATGTCCAGGTTTTGCCGGTTGATTTGGGTCCCAGTGGTCAGACTCCCACCTGTCACTAAGTTTTCACCAGTCCAGTATAAACATTACATGACCACTGATGGATCATTAGTTACTATATAGAAAAAAATATTTTGAATTACTATATAAATATTTAATCTGGACTTTTATAATAAGGATCTATTTTTGTAATATTCTAGATAGTCCTTGGCCACACTAATCCTTGATGACGTTATCTTGTATTCGGTCCCTCTAGCTGAGCATCATGCACAGTTGTTGTGTACCATAATTCCATACATTAATCTGATTTGCTGTCAGTATTATTAGCGTCTTCACACTGTTCCTCTTCTTCCATGCCATCAGGCTTATCTTGAGGTACGTAACACTATTTTTCTCATTTCACATTTCCCTTTGCAGTGTGCGCTTGTTTGTGTGTGTACACAGGGGGGCCATTAATGTGATGTATGGCAGCCCCCTGACTGTTGAGTCTTATTTTTTTTTAGTTATTTTGTGCTCACGATCTGTCATTCATCTGCATTACAGTGACATGGTGAAGCTGGTGGAAGTCTCCAATGATGGTGGACCTCTAGGGATCCATGTAGTGCCTTACAGCGCCCGAGGCGGAAGGTAATGTGTGGGGGGAAGGCAGGTTTACACATTTTTCAGTACAATACATGTTATATTAGATTTATTGCAGAGGAATAATTTCATAGAGTTGAAATTTGCTTCTTTATTGGATTTTACTGCAAGTAATCAGCAAAAGTAAGATACACATTTTTTTATTTTGATTTCTATAATTTTATTCTGTAATAAAATATCGTTGTTATAGGCATGGAGCGCAGCACTTGCAAGATCTGTCCAATAGAGCTTGTAAGTGCTGCTCTGATGGTAGCTAGATTTGACCAGCTTCTATCCCCCTGCGTTTCTTTAATGCTGCATAGACACAAAGCTGACGGCACAGCGCCAGCGGCTCGACCATGCCACTAATCTGAACTATCAATCCAGGAGTGCGCCTCCAAACCACTCCCCCAGCAAGAAGGGTGCAAGGCACACAAGTACATGGGCTGCGCACAAGTCAGGAATATGGGGACATCTGCATCTCTACATATCAACATTTCATGGGTTTTCCCAAAAAAATGAGAACTGCAGATCTGCTTCTCCAGTTTAGTTTTATGTGAATAATTTATCCTTGCTGATTATATTACAGTATTAAAAGTATAACCAATGTGAAACGTAAGGTTGTTCAGTTTATAATCTCATTACCTGTCTGCTTCGATTCGAATACCATAGCTCAGCTGTAATCTGTAGTAGTGAGCATTCAATGTTCTATAGCACCACCACAGCTGCAATAAAGCATTACTATACCATTTCAATTCAAATCAATGGATTCTCTGTGTAATACAGGACACGACAGGCCATCCAAGGATGTTCTTTGTAGCCGATTTCTACTTTAGGACTATCAGCAGAAGACCCTTCTATGTTCTCCTCATCATTAGTATAATTATTATTATTATTTATTTATTTATATAGCACCATTGAATACATGGTGCTGTACATGAGAAGGGGTTACATAGAAATTACAGATATCACTTACATTAAACAAACTAACAATGGTAGACTGATATAGAGGGGCGAGGACCATGCCCTTGAGGGCTTACATTCTACAGGATTATGGGGAAGGAGACAATAGGTTGAGGGTTGCAGGAGCTCCGGTGTTGGTGAGGCGGTATCTCCGGAAGTGATGAGGAGGCAGCGGGGTCAGTGCAGGCTGTAGGCTTTCCTGAAGAGGTGGGTTTTCAAGTTCCTTCTGAAGGATCCGAGTGTGGTTGATAGTCGGACGTGTTGGGGCAAAGAATTCCAGAGGATGGGGGATATTCAGGAGAAGTCTTGGAGGTGGTTGGATGAGGAGCGAATAAGTGTGGAGGAGAGGAGGAGGTCTTGGGAGGACCTGAGATTACGTGAGGGAAGATATCGGGAGATTAGTTCAGAGATATATGGAGGAGACAGGTTATGGATGGCTTTGTAGGTTAGTATTAGTAATTTGAACTGGATACGCTGAGGGAATGGGAGCCAGTGAAGAGATTTGCAGAGAGGGGAAGCGGAGGAGTAGCGAGGAGAGAGATGAATTAGTCGGGCAGCAGAGTTAAGGATGGACTGGAGAGGTGCAAGGGTGTTACCAGGGAGGCCACAGAAAAGGATTTTGCAGTAGTCAAGGTGGGAGATGATGAGGGCATGCACAAGCATTTTAGTAGATTGACGGTTGAGGAAAGGACGGATTCTGGAGATATTTTTGAGCTGGAGGCAACAGGAGGTGGAGAGAGCTTGGATGTGCAGTTTGAAGGACAGGGCAGAGTCAAAGGTTACTCCGAGGCAGCCGACTTCCATAGTTACATAGTTATTGAGGTTGAAGGAAGACTTTAAGTCCATCTAGTTCAACCCATAGCCTAACCTAACATGCCCTAACATGTTGATCCAGAGGAAGGCAAAAAAAACCCATGTGGCGAAGAGTAACTCCACCATGGGGAAAAAAATTCCTTCCCGACTCCACATACGGCAATCAGACTAGTTCCCTGGATCAACGCCTTATCAAGGAATCTAGTGTATATACCCTGTAATATTATACTTTTCCAGAAAGGTATCCAGTCCCCTCTTAAATTTAATTAATGAATCACTCATTACAACATCATACGGCAGAGAGTTCCATAGTCTCACTGCTCTTACAGTAAAGAATCCGCGTCTGTTATTATGCTTAAACCTTCTTTCCTCCAGACGTAGAGGATGCCCCCTTGTCCCTGTCTCAGGTCTATGATCAAAAAGATCATCAGAAAGGTCTTTGTACTGTCCCCTCATATATTTATACATTAAAATAAGATCACCCCTTAGTCTTCGTTTTTCCAAACTAAATAGCCCCAAGTGTAATAACCTATCTTGGTATTGCAGACCCCCCAGTCCTCTAATAACCTTGGTCGCTCTTCTCTGCACCCGCTCTAGTTCAGCTATGTCTTTCTTATACACCGGAGACCAGAACTGTGCACAGTATTCTAAGTGTGGTCGAACTAGTGACTTGTATAGAGGTAAAATTATGTTCTCCTCATGAGCATCTATGCCTCTTTTAATACATCCCATTATTTTATTTGCCTTTGTAGCAGCTGCCTGACACTGGCCACTGAATGAGTCTGTCATCCACCCATACACCCAGGTCTTTTTCATTGATGGTTTTGCCCAAAGTTTTAGAATTAAGCACATAGTTATACATCTTATTACTTCTACCCAAGTGCATGACCTTACATTTATCCCCATTAAAGCTCATTTGCCATTTATCAGCCCAAGCTTCTAGTTTACATAAATCATCCTGTAATATAAAATTGTCCTCCCCTGTATTGATTACCCTACAGAGTTTAGTGTCATCTGCAAATATTGAAATTCTACTCTGAATGCCCCCTACAAGGTCATTAATAAATATGTTAAAAAGAAGAGGGCCCAATACTGACCCCTGTGGTACCCCACTGCTAACCGCGACCCAGTCCGAGTGTGCTCCATTAATAACCACCCTTTGTTTCCTATCCCTGAGCCAGCTCTCAACCCACTTACACATATTTTCCCCTATCCCCATTACTCTCATTTTATGTATCAACCTTTTGTGTGGCACCGTATCAAAAGCTTTGGAAAAGTCCATATACACTACGTCCACTGGGTTCCCTTGGTCCAGTCCGGAACTTACCTCTTCATAGAAGCTGATCAAATTAGTCTGACATGAGCGGTCCCTAGTAAACCCGTGCTGATACTGGGTCATGAGGTTATTCCTCTTCAGATACTCCAGTATAGCATCCCTTAGAATGCCCTCCAGGATTTTACCCACAGTAGAGGTTAAACTTACTGGCCTATAATTACCGAGTTCAGTTTTTGCCCCTTTTTTGAATATTGGCACCACATTTGCTATACGCCAGTCCTGTGGTACAGACCCTGTTATTATGGACTCTTTAAAGATTAAAAATAATGGTCTATCAATGACTGTACTTAGTTCCTGCAGTACTCGGGGGTGTATCCCATCCGGGCCCGGAGATTTGTCAATTTTAGTGATTTTTAGACGCCGCTGTACTTCCTGCTGGGTTAAGCAGGTGACATTTAATGGGGAATTTTTATCACTAGTCATATTGGCTGCCCTGGGATTTTCTTTTGTAAATACTGATGAAAAAAAGTCATTTAGCAGATTGGCTTTTTCCTCATCCTCATCCACCATTTCCCCCAGACTATTTTTAAGGGGGCCAACACTGTCATTTTTTAGTTTCTTACTATTTATATAGTTAAAGAATATTTTGGGATTATTTTTACTCTCTCTGGCAATGAGTCTCTCTGTCTCAATCTTTGCTGCCTTGATTTGCTTTTTACAGAATTTATTTAATTTTCTGTATTTATTTAATGCCTCATCACTACCTACTTCCTTTAATTCTCTAAATGCTTTCTTTTTGTTCCTTATTGCTCCCCTAACAGCTCTATTTAGCCATATTGGTTTCCTCCTATTTCTAGTATGTTTATTCCCATACGGTATATACTGTGCACAGGTCCTATCCAGGATGCTAATGAACGTCTCCCATTTTCTTTGTGTATTTTTGTGTCTCAGGATATCGTCCCAGTTAATTGCACCAAGATCCTCTCTCATCCGTTGGAAATTTGCCCTCCTGAAGTTTAGTGTCCTTGTCACCCCCCTACTACACATCTTATTAAAGGTTACATGAAAACTTATTATTTTATGATCACTATTCCCCAAGTGACCCCCAACCCTTATATTTGATATGCGGTCTGGCCTGTTGGTTAATATTAGGTCTAGCAGTGCCCCCCTCCTTGTTGGGTCCTGAACCAGATGTGAAAGGTAATTGTCTCTCATAGTTGTCAAAAACCGATTACCTTTGCTGGAACTGCAGGTTTCTGTTCCCCAATCTATTTCAGGGTAGTTGAAGTCCCCCATAATAATGACTTCTCCTTGAGTCGCAGCTTCATCTATTTGCTTTACGAGGATATTCTCCATTGCTTCCATTATTTTTGGAGATTTATAACAAACCCCTATCAGTAATTTATTATTTTTTCCCCCTCCCCTTATCTCCACCCACAGGGACTCCACATTTTCATTAAATTCACCTATATTATCACGCAGGATGGGTTTTAAGGAAGATTTTACATATAGACACACCCCTCCCCCTCGCTTATCTGTACGGTCATTTCTGAACAGGCTATAGCCCTGCAAGTTAACAGCCCAGTCATGGCTCTCATCCAGCCACGTCTCAGATATCCCCACCATGTCATAATTATGCTCCAACATTAGTTCTAATTCGTCCATTTTGTTGGCGAGGCTTCTGGCATTAGTATACATGCACTTGATGTTCCTCTCTGGACCTCTATTCTTTCTTAAATTATTAACTGTTCTAACCCCACCCCCCATGCCACCGCCACCCCCAACTTCCTTATTTGTGCCCAGCTCTCTATCTGCACTATCTTCCCCTCCTATAAAATGAATACCCTCCCCCCCAATCCCTAGTTTAAACACTCCTCCAACCTTCTAACCATTTTCTCCCCCAGCACAGCTGCCCCTTCCCCATTGAGGTGCAGCCCGTCCCTAGCGTAGAGCCTGTAGCCAACAGAGAAGTCGGCCCAGTTCTGCAGGAACCCAAACCCCTCCTTCCTACACCAATTCTTGAGCCACTTATTAACCTCCCTAATCTCCCGTTGCCTCTCTGGCGTGGCACGTGGTACAGGCAGTATTTCGGAAAATACCACGTTGGAGGTCCTTGCTTTCAGCTTGCAGCCTAATTCCCTGAAATCATCTTTAAGGACCTTCCACCTACCTCTAACTTTGTCATTTGTGCCAATGTGCACCATGACTGCTGGGTCCTCACCAGCCCCTCCCAGTAATCTGTCCACCCGATCAGCGATGTGTCGGACTCGAGCGCCAGGTAGGCAGCACACCGTCCGACGATCCCTGTCTTTGTGACAGATTGCCCTATCTGTTCCCCTAATAATTGAGTCCCCCACTACCAGCACCTGTCTGGCCTGCCCTGCTCTCCTATTTCCCTCCTTACTGGAGCAGTCACTCCTCCGGCTTTCAGAGGACATGCCTGGCTGCAGCAGTGCTACCCCTGTACTGGCACCCCCCTCATCCGCCAACTTAGCAAACTTATTGGGGTGTGCCAGATCAGGACTAGCCTCCCTGGCACTCTTCCCTCTACCCCGCCTTCTATCTGTCACCCAGCTAACTGCCACACTGTCCTGCAGCTCCATCCTACCATCCCCCTCCTCATCTATCCCATTGAGCGTCTGCTCTGTGAGCAGAAGACTCCTCTCCATATTGTCTATGGATCTCAGTGTTGCCAGCTGCACATTTAGATCCAGTATCTGGGTTTCCAAATGCACAATGTGCTCACATCTCGCACAGCAGTATGCACCCTCGACCAGCTGGTCAAGGACTGCATACATGTGGCAAGATGTGCACTGGATGGCATTAACAATTGTGGAGCACATTTCCTAATGGGGATTGCACCACACAGAAACTTTAATTAAAAATAAATACAAAGTATTAATTTAAAAAAAAGAAAAAAAAAACAGAAGCAATTCCTCCCTTGGAAACTCCCTGATTCCAAAGTCACTGAATCACAAGTCACACACTTACCGCCGTTCACACTTACACTCAGGTCACACTCAGCTCGCTCACACTCGCTGTGCTGAAGATTTATAGATTTTTTTTTTTCCTCTCTATCTCCCCTCAACAGCAATCCACCTTGCTGTTCAGATGCACTTCCAAAAAGGGCTTGAGCCCCAAACAGCTGCCCCTTATAAACCCTTGATTATGACCGCCCACCCTAAGTTAACACCTTGTGAATATAGCTACTCCCAATTCAGCAATTCACACAAATTCACACAGGTATTTGTTAAAGGCCTTCCAAATACCTCTTCACTGAATCACAAGTCACACACTTACCGCCGTTCACACTTACGCTCAGGTCACACTCAGCTCGCTCACACTCGCTGTGCTGAAGATTTATAGATTTTTTTTTTTCCTCTCTATCTCCCCTCAACAGCAATCCACCTTGCTGTTCAGATGCACTTCCAAAAAGTTCCGGTACGGGGGGAAAGCGTGATGTCGTTAATTGCGATAGATAGGTCAGGTAAGGAAGATCTATGGGTGGAGGAAAGATGATGAGTTTAGATTTGTCCACATTGAGTTTGAGGAAGCGAGAGGAGAAGGAGGGGGATATGGCTGATAGACACTCCGGGATTCTGGACAGCAGAGAGGTGATATCTGGGCCAGAAAGGTAGATCTGAGTGTCATCAGCATAAAGGTGATACTTGAATCTTTGACACTTGACATTTTAGGAGTTGTCCCAGGCCAAGTGTATAGATTGAGAAGAGTAGGGGTCCTAGAACAGATCCTTGGGGGACTCCAACATAGAGAGGATGGGATGAGGAGGTAGTGTGAAAGTGGGATACGCTGAATGTGCGGTTGGAAAGGTATGAGGAGATCCAGGATAGGGTGAGGTCTTTGATGCCAAAGGAGGAGAGGATCTGTACACTTATTCCTTGGGTTGGGAGTGCACTTTTTGTTTGGCTTCAATGCAAAGTTTCCAACAAGGTCCAACTATCAAGAGGCTTTCATAACTTTGGTCTTTTCATAGTGGCCAAAGGGACCTTCGCTCCATGGCTCAGGTGCACGACTGCTCCCACTATAATTTCTTCCCTGGTTTGTAATTATCTTTTCTTATAGTTACTAGTAGGTAAATATTCTATGTAATAAGGTGTTGTGCTGGAGTGTTGGATACAGTAAATTGGTTATAAATAATCATCTGATGTTTCTTCATGCATCAGTAATTGGACTTTTTGTGACTTAATCACTAATTTATTATCTGTTCTAAGGGTAGAGAATCCAGATCTCCCTCATCTAGATTAAGTGTAAAGTGTTCATTTGTCGAGTGCAGAATGCAGGTGAATTATCGGGTACAGTGGAGGTTACATAGATCTTTCAGCTGAACACACTGTATGTTGGCTTTGTAGCCACATGTGTTGAGCAGGAAGATAAATGTACATATTAAGTAAAATTACACCCATAAATTGCTATTTAAAGACATAACATTGCGGTGAACTTTTCTATCAGCAGTTCTGCTTAGAGTTGATTAAAGGCAAATGACATTTATATTAAAGGCTGTAATCGTGAGCTTTTTAAGGCTTGATAAATAGTTGTTATTCCTCTAAAGTCTTCCTGTGCATAATAAATCAGGGGGTTTGTCTGGGCCTCTCGTCCAGGTAAGTTTATGTCTCTCTTCAGAACAGATCTTATTAGTAGAGTAAGATCAAACCCCTCATGTCGGGGATGGGAACGCAGCCAAACTGCGCGCTCTACAACAACCTTCGGGAAGTTTCATTTGGGATTTTCAGTGCAGAGTCTCTGGTTAGAACAAATGTTGCTGGAATATCATGAAAAGTCATAAGTTAAACAAAACTTTTTGTATTTCAATTTTTTTTGTAAGCAGCGGTTGCCAAATCTTGACGGGTCTCTATAAGTTTTTTGTCTAGTTACCTACTCTGCTCTATTTATGAGAATTTCGAGTGACAACATTCACACACAGCAGTCACGCAGTCCTGTGTCGCTGTAGTCTTTTGACTTTTTTCCTGCACAATCATTTTATCTTGCGGGAAAATTACTTTCTCCTGCATGGCCTAGCAGTTCAAACTGCTGTTTCCCTGCAAGATTGTACACTGAAGGAGTGGAACGAACACAGCGTCACAGGACAAATAGATTTTTCAGTCAATGCGCGTGGAAGCGACCTAAAGGCCCATTTAGACGGGTACCATAACTCGACATCTTTGAAGGAATGCTCATTTCCGACTTTCGGCCCAGTCAAAACCCACTGTTTTTTTATAAAGTTGATCGTCGGTCATTTAACGACTAATGGGCGCGTTTAAAATGGCCATAAATGGTATATGTCTCTGTAGTATATGTCTCTGTGCAGTGATGACACCTGTGAGTCTTTACTGCTGCATAAGTTGACTGAGTTACCCTTTAGTGAAATTAGCTACTGTTCTTAATATTAATTTTAATGGAGTTGTCCACTACTCAGATTTCTTAAATACTGTATTCCCTAATGTAAAATATAAATAACAGATAGCTGCCTCCTGAATCTGTACTGATCCAGCTCTGTCGGTGCCGGGTTACGCCAAGGATCAGATGACATTGTTATGCCACGTGGTCCATCATAGACACTAGTTCTCACACTTTCTTTGGATGTCTGAGGTTCATCTGCACCAAGTCTGAGCGAAGCAGCCCAACAGTGGTCGCTAATTGGCTGCAGTGCTTCCGTGGCATAACAGTGTCATGCGATACTTGGGAGACCCGCTGCCACTATCACTGGAACAGTACAGATACAGAAGGTAAGTATCTGTTGTTTTTATTTGACACTGTGGAATTTATCATCTAAGCAGGGGTTGGCCAAGTAGTGGACAAAGTTTTAATAAATCCTTGGACTTCCCCTGAAATTACAGTTTTGGAGCATGTTTTATAAAATTTCCCGTATATGTAAGTTGAAAACTGGGCGTTGCTATTATTCTGATCCAAAAGTTATCTCCTTAGACACTATTTTAACAAAAGGCGTTATAATGTGAAGTTGTCAAATTATTATTTTTTTTTTCATTCGTTGGCCTTGAAGGATCACAGGAAATGCACAATATAGTACAGTATAATTTTAAGGGGCTCCAGAATAAATTTAGGTGAATTGTAACTAGCAGACACTGCTCATGTTTCATATATTAAGAGGTCGTAATAAAAAGATTGGAAGTTAAAAATAAACATAATAAATCTAATTTTCCCTGGGTGTAGACACTCGAGTTATGGAGAGCAAGTAAAGCTCCCCTGCAAATTGGATGGTTTTTGGCTGAATAATAATGACAGGTTCTGCTGACTTTAGTCTTTGTATGGGGCCATTTAGATAGTTACCAGATTCCAAAAGCAATGAGAAAATCTGGCAGCTGAACTCCACCGGCCAGCTCGAAAGTGGGCACAGGAAGTAGTGAAATTTATCTACTTCTAATACCGTATTTTTCAGACCATAACACGCACCTAGGTTTTAGACGTAGAAATAAAAAAAAAAAAATTGAAGCAAAAAATTTGGCCAATTCTATACTTAATATCCCCTATCCTGGTATATATGGCACCCTCATCTTTATCCTAGTATACATGGCCCCTCTCATCCCCAACATTGGTGTGCATGGCCCCGCCATTCTGGCATGCATGTCCCTCCATCCTGGTGTGCATGGTCCCCTCATCCCCATCCTGGTGTGCATAGGCTCCCTCATTCTTATCCTGGATTGCATGGCTCCTCTCATCCCCATCCTGGTATTCATGGCACCCCTCATCCCTAGCCTGGAAGGCATGGCCCCTTCATCCTTATCCTGGTAGGCATGGCCCCCTTATCCCTATCCTGGTAGGCATGACTCCCTTATCCCTTTCCTGGTAGGCATAGCCCCCTCATCCCTATCTTGGTAGGCATGGCCCCCTTATCCCTATCCTGGTAGGAATGGTCCCCCTCATCCCTATCTTGGTAGGAATGGTCCCCCTCATCCCTATCCTGGTAGGAATGGTCCCTCATCCCTATCCTGGTAGGAATGGTCCCCTCATCCCTATCCTGGTAGGAATGGCCCCATACTTATCCTGGTATGATTGGCCCTCTTCCCCGTCCTGATATGCAGGGTCCCTATCTCAGTCCTGGTATGCATGGCCCAGAAAAATATAAAACATAACATAAATCAAAACAGTACACTTACCTTTCTGCACTCCATTGCAGTATCATGTTCTCATGCCAGCAGCTGCTTTATGCTTGTAAGCAGCATATGGCAGGGACTTCATGCACTGCTTACAAGCCGAAGGACAGCTACTGTAATACTCACTGCTCTTCATGCCGGGACTATGTACGTGGAGGGCAGTAAGTATTCATGGTTCTTTAAAACCAAAAATCACAGAAAAAACCCCATTGTAACTATTAAATATAAAAAATATCTTTTATTGATTTAATCTAAAATTCTTAACCCGTGCTCTAACCAAACTATCACCATATATAACCATACAATAGAAAAGGCAACGGCGGTGCCTGACCCTGCACTGCACTGTATGCACCCTACCTGTCAGCGGAGGTTGGTACCCTAAACATGCATAGGTTTAGGGTGCCAACCTCTGCTGGCAGGTAGGGTGCATACAGTGCAGTGTCAGGCACCCCCTGGTCTTTTCTATTGTATGGTTTTATATGGTGATGGTTTTGGTTGGTGCAGGGGTTAAGAATTTTAGATTAATGAATAAAAGGTATTTTTTATATTTAATAGTTACACTGGGTTTTTTTCTGTGAATTTTTGTCATAAATTATATCTCCAAAGATATTCCTTTTTCTGTGAATTTATTCATGGTTCTTTAGTAGCGCGCACAGTATCAGCCGCCGGCATCCTGCATCTGCTTTTGGTCCACGTGTGCCCGCTACATAAGCAGAATGAATATTCTCTGCACTCCACTCCCATGGGCGTGGAATGCAGTGAATATTTTCTTTTTTAGCAGCAGCCGGCTCCTGCCTCCTGTGACCCACTGCTCCGCCTCTGCAGCTCCCCCACCTCCCCGCCACAGCCAGAGCAGATACATCCAGCTTAAAACACGCACCCCCCAGTTTCCTCCACATTTTTGGAGGACTAAAGAGTGTCTTTTAGTACAAAAAAAAAACGGTATTTATCCTGTGTTGCCTAGTTACTTCTGATCAGTTGCTGTATGGGCTACATCAGACATTACGTTGGCCTCGTACACATATACACCCGCACATCTCACCTCTGAGACCCTGATCTAAATATATTTGTGCCGTTAAGTTTATGATGATTCATATATTTTCCGCAGAAAGAATTTCAACCTTCTACATAGTTTTTTCAGTAAATGCAGTTTTTCTTTTCTTTCAATAACCCGAACACTTAGATGATTTTACATGTGTACTCTAAGAGTCACTTATCATGCACACTTTTGTCTTTCCCTCATATTTTGCTTAGTACATCGAGTTCTGTGGCAGAGAAGACAGTTTATTCTCAGAGCTGCCATATTCCTCCACCTGAACTGACGTAGAGAACTTTATGTACAGAGACGGAATGTCATTCTCTGCCCCAGCTTCCTTGTAACTTTATACAGTACCGAGGAGCATAATGATGCTCCATGTAGTACCGACGTAAAAAATATATACCGTATATAGCGTACAGCGCTCTTTTATTAATCTTTCAATTTAATTAATTTAAGCTAAAGCTGGCCCATTTGATCAACTCGGGTTTGGCTTATTTATCCTGTCACTATTATCTGTTGTCCGTTTAGGGTAGATACAGTATTTTATGTCAGGCGTTGAAAAGAACCATGTAATTCATACTGGGTCAACCAGAGCAAGAGCTGTTTTCATTTATAGTTTATGGGATGGATGAGGGGCTCTGATGTAGAGGTTTCTCTGATATCCAAAAAACATAACCATATACAGTGCCTTGAAAACGTTTTTATACCCTGAGAACTTTTCTACATTTTTTCGCATTACACAAACAAACTTAAATGTATTTTATTGGAATTTTATGTGACATACCAACACAAAGTAGCAACTATTTGTGAAGTAGAAAAGGAAATATTACATGGTTTTCAAATTATTTAAAAAATCTAAGTCTGAAATTTGTGACATGCATTTGTATTTAGCTCCTTATATTCCGATATCCCTTAATAAAATCCTGAATGACCGTTAGCCTCCATAATATCATAATGAATCCTCTTCATTGGATCAAGAGTTTTTCTGAAATCCATCCATCTGTAGAGAAATTAAGACATTTGAGGTAGTCTGTATTATTTTTTTCTTGGAGGCAAGCTATTTAATCCAAATAAATCCTATATGGATCATTAAATCTTTCCAAACTTTGATCAAAAGATTCCCAATTTAGTAGTGATGAGTAGTGATCCCAAGTAAAATGTTACTTTAGAAACATGAATGAGAACTGCAAAATGTAAAGTTGTAAGCACCCTTCTGTGTGCTATTTGTGGAACATATCTGCAGACAACCAGTCATCATCACTCTGCCATTTTATTCTCTTTTTAAAACGTATTATAAAAGGTGTGGTGGATGTTAAGTATTGTCCCCTACTGGGTCCTCGGAGGTGACAATTCCCCCTTTCTCCGATGAAAATAAGTTATATAGATACTCTTTCAGATCGCTGCATTTCCTCTATTGTCAATGCGATTTGTTTGGAGTCTCGGTATGGTGGGGCTGTCAATATGAACCCCCTTTGTGATATGTCCAAATGAGTTGAAGTTTCTTGAACAAAGCCCACAAAATAGATTTTTCTACTATTTCAATTTGTAAAGCACATTTTTATATGTATGTTGGGCGGTCGTATGTTATGAGCTCATTAAAAGCCATTATTCATAGAGCGGAGAGTCATTGATCTAATAACATATTCATTTTGCCATTTTGGGAGTCAAAATTATTTCTTCCCCATAGAGGGATTTTTTTCAGCAGGATTTCTCACCCCAGACTATTTATATGAGCACGTAGTTTTTTCAAAGACAGGTTCTGCAATTTCTTTACATGGCCAGTCTGTTCCTCCGCTACTGATAAATCGGCGATTAATTCGATGTACAAATGGCTATTGTAGATCTGAAGCCTCTGTCACTCCAACTCTATTCCCCACCTAGCGTCTCTTCCTCCTGCTTGACTTGACTGCTCATTTACCTGAAGTTACACAGCATAGAGGCTGTCATTCAAGCAGAAGAAGGTGGTGTTGGATGGAGAATAGAGCTGGAGTGGTAGAGGCTTCAGATCTATCATAGCTTTTGCATATCAATTGAAACAGTGACGGAGGAACGGACTGCCATGTAAAGGTATTGCTGGACTTGTATTTGAACAAGTTCCTTGAGCATATACATAGTTTGGGGTGTGACAACCTGCTGACAGATTCCCTTTAACAAGATAGCTTAGATGTGTCCCCTTTACGATCAGTGATGTCACCTATCAGATTAGTTATGATGTGAGCTATCAGATTAGTTATCTTTTTTTTTTTTTTTTTAGTGGCAGGAATTTCTTCATTGTTGCCCTGAACAGGTTTTACGTTTTTCTTCTTTGCACGATTTCTAACCTCTTATGCTCCACCATTATGTGCTGAAATAACAGAAGCTTTACCAATCACCCAAGTTTCCTCCATGATTCATTTTGTAAAAAAGAAAAATGTTTATCATTAAGAAATAGAATAAAATCTTTCTGCTGGCAATCTGTGCCTCTCACTGACAAATGGCCGTAACCAGTAGCACTCCACATGGGGCGAGCAGTTGTGTGGGAAATGAGTCTCAGCAGGGCCCGCGCTCTTAGTGCAATCACGACATCACTTTGAGGATACATTCGATAGGTGTAATGGGAAGCCAAATTCCTTGGCTTAAGGCATGTACTTATCCCCGTATTGTTTTAGATAAATGTCTTCCCAACCTCTAAATTGTGATTAGTGAGCATCCTAGGGAAAAAAAATGTAATATGCTCTTGGTAAACACGAAACACGCTCTCTAAATCCTCTCTGATTGTCCGTAATTTAGCTGAGTTCTGTCTCGGAATCTCTGCAGGGTTTTGTTCATTTATTGAACCGTTTTTTTTTTTTTTTTTTTTTACTGTCTGTTACTTAAAAAGAATTGTTTTCCCTATTTCCACTCCTATCAATTTTTTTTCCTCACCTCCTGCTGCTACTTATTTGTCTTTGCCGATCGGTAATCATTAACTTGATATTTGGTATAATAATTGTTTACCTTTCTGTATGTGCAGTTGACTTTACTCTGGGAGCTGATTTAGCTTGATTCTGCTCTAATTTATTTTTTCAGCGAGACAACATTGCTGCAAAATAATGATATATTTAGTTTTACATTTTTTTTTTTTTTTGGTATACATAACCACTCTCAGGAAAAGCTAGATTTTTTTTTATCTAAAGCACTGTAACTTCCATCATCGTAAAGGAACAAAGTCCAGCTCACCATACCGACATTCCCCAGGTCTCGGAGCACGGAACCGCTGTGTCAGGGCGTGAACAAACAGGAAAAAAGGAGAAGATCCAGCTCAACGATATAGTGAAAAGTCCATAGTTTTATTTCACCTCGAATATAGCATGGTGTAAGGACAAAACATCAGCATACAAAAGGGTTAAAAACCAAGATCAACGCGTTTCCGGTGACTAAGCACCCTTAATCATGCTTCATGATTAAGGGTGCTTAGTCACCGGAAACGCGTTGATCTTGGTTTTTAACCCTTTTGTATGCTGATGTTTTGTCCTTACACCATGCTATTTTCGAGGTGAAATAAAACTATGGACTTTTCACTATAACGTTGAGCTGGATCTTCTCCTTTTTTCCAACTTCCATCATCCCCTGAAAGGAGAGAAACATAATAAACCTGCTGGAAGTCATTGTGATTACAGCCACAGCTGTTTGCAAAAATAAGAGAGTGTAGACTTTGTCAAGTTATTTCACCATGTCATATTTTTGGAGAGATCTGCAGGATGGTAGTGGGGATGATCTCTCCCTCCATTCCGGGTCTTGGGAGTGGCTCATGTCCACAATTCCCATTTAAACCTTCAGTTAAGGTGTGGGTGTGTCAGTCTTTGTTTTGCAAACATCAGAGCACGAGATCGGTGCAAGACAGGTCTGTGTAGGACTAAACACAGGCCAGAAAAAGCAAAGCCATTGACTCACTCGAGAGTGATATGTCTGTACAGTCGCCCACGGTAACAGATTTCCAGCAGCAGACCAACGACCTAATTCTGCAACAGATTGCGGCCCTGCGAGAGATGCCCCTACCGCAGACCCCAGTCCATCCCGAGATCAGTGGGCAAAGTCAGAGTGGCGCTGAGAAAATGAGTAGAGCGGACAACCTGGAAACCTTCCTCACCGTCTTTGAAAGAACCGCAGTATAGGAGAACTTGCCAGCCGACCAGTGGGCTGAAGTGATTGCTGCATTCCTGATGGGAGATGCCTAGAAGTTGTACTTTAATCCTTGCCCAGATGGAGGTCAGCACCTATGTATGGGTGCAGTGGGTATATCAGTGGACATTTGTGGAAGTCCAACTCATTAGGTCTCAGGTTTTGACTTATTGCACCTTGCAAAAAATAAAAATAAAAATGACTCCAACCTGAGACCTTGACTCAAACCGAAATTATAAAGAGGATGGTGGTCAACGAGCTTGTGAGAGCTCTCCAGCATCCATACAGCATTGGGTGAGGCAAGGGGACCCGGGCAACCTAGACTAGCTGCTTAGCCTGATCCAGCGTTATAAGGCCACCCAAGACTTCATACGGGACTCTGCACTACTGCAGTTATCGCTCTGAGTCCTGCAAGCCCAGGAGCCTGGAAAAGGGATATGACCCTCTGGGGTCAGTCAGAACTGAGTCCACTGAGGGGGTATCCCGGAGTGAGGGTGCCAGGAGACCAGTTTCGCCTAAACCGGTCTCCTGGACTAGCGGTGCTGCTGCTGTCGGGTGTTGGCGTTGCTAAGGTGCAGGACACCAGGGCTGTCAATTGCCCCCCTGACTGCTGTACCTATGGACTGAAGGATTTCTTGCCAGGTATTCTTGTATGCCCAGGCAGTCTGCTTTGGTCCCTGTGGGGGAGTAAAATTAACCCAGGGTAAAGGTTTGTCCGGACACCGAACATGAAGATCTGGTGTCAGGGATACCTGCTGTAGTGGTCACTTTAGAAGTCTTTGCTGGAGAGGTCGAGGATACCTCATCAGTCTCGGAGCTGGAAGTCTGCTGAGGAACGTTTGGACTGCTCATCTCCAGGATCCCGCTCTGACCCAAGCACGGGAAAGGGCGATAAAAGATAAATGGGGTGGCACAGGAACCTGGGATAGAAGCGATTTTTCTGCATATGACAACCAGGAGTTATTATATTGGATTGTTAAATGTATTGGTAAAATCCGTGACGAAGTAGTGGAACAGCTCATAGTCCCCCAGTCATACCGCCTGGCAGTGCTCGAGATGGCCTACAAACACATGCTGGGTGGTCATCTAGAGGTTAAAAAGATGCAAGAACATATTCTACAGCAGTTCTTTTGGGACAGGTTTTATGCCAAGGTTCAGAGGTATTGAGAGAGTGTCAGCTGACTACACCCACCGCAAGTTTCCGTAGTCTATTGGTTCCTCTGCCTAGTATAGAATTACCTTTTGAAGGGATTGTTTTGGATCTGGTAGGGCCTATAGGAAAGTCAGCCCATGGCCATCAACACATATTAGTGGTAGTAGACTACCCTAATCACTTCCCGAAGGTAATTCCGCTTTGTCACACCGTGACTAAGCTGTTTTCCATGTTCTGTCACTTTGGCCTACCTAAGGAAATCCTTATGGATTAGGGGACTCCTTTTATGTCCAAGGTTACAAAGGAATTGTGAAAACTGCTCCAAATAAATCCGTTGCGAACGTCGGTCTACCACCCACAGACAGATGGTCTAGTGAAAAGTTTCAGCAAGTAAATCTATGCTAAAAAAAGTGGTCTCCAAAGATGGGAATGTTTTGAATGTGTCACTTCCCTAGTTAATGTTTGCTGTTCAATAGGTACCGCTGTCCTAAACGGGGTTCTATCCATTCTTACTATTATATGGCAGACATCCCAGCTAGAAATAGCCAAAGAGACGTGCGAACAGGTGCCTACTACCCATAAAAGTGTAATAGAGCACTTGGCGAGCATGCAGAACCTGATCGAGGTGGTGGTTATTTCTGTTGGTTTAGTTACTTCTGTCCCCCATAATTGTAATTATTATGGAGCATCTTTTCCTAGACCTTTGTGTTGTGCCATTCCTGTGTCATTTCTTTTATAAATAAATTTTTTTAATTACTTGACATTTGGGTGTTACCATTGAATGTGTTGCATTCTTGCACAGTTTGACACTGGCAGCTCTGATTGGACAGTGAGATTGTGTAGGGACACAATCCCCCAACTGTTAACACCCGCTTGTATACATGTGGTCCTCAAGATCTCTGCTCAATAACTACCTGTGAATGGTTTATAATCAGACGAATTTGGAAGAAAATATATTGGAATATGACTACAAATCTAGTATAGTGTGGTTGCACTTGATCATTTTCAAATTAAAGCGTTTTCCCACCTGTGGAAAAGTGAACTCCAAACATTGCCTATAATGTAAAATAAGAAAGTCAGATAGTACTCTTCCTGCGTGGGTTCAGCGCTGGTGCTCCACTGACGTTAAGTCTCAGTGATTGGCTGCAGTGCGTATGTGTACTGTCAGTATAATGTCACCATTGCAGCTAAAGCGCTGAGACGAGAGTAGTAATAATAATAATAATAATAATAATTATTATTTATATAGCGCCAACATATGCCGCAGCGCTTTACAGTTTAACAGTTTCAAACACAACAGTCATGGGTAACAATGTTAACAATACAGTAATAAAGCAAAATAAGACAAAATAAGACGACCCTGCTCGTGAGAGCTTACAATCTACAATGAGGTGGGGAGATACAAAGTACAGGTGTGTATTTACAATGATGTATTTACAATGATGGTCCAGCCATCTTCAGGGGGTGGGGGGTAGATGGAGATAGTGAATGGGCTACACACAAACATAAAATGAGTTTGATTAGGTAACGTGATAGGCCGCTCTGAACAAATGAGTTTTGAGCGAGCGCCTAAAACTATGCAAGTTGTGGATGGTCCTAATATCTTGGGGTAGAGCATTCCAGATTATTGGCGCAGCACGGGAGAAGTCTTGGAGTCGGGAGTGGGAGGTACGGATTAGTGCAGAGGTTAGTCGAAAGTCGTTTGCAGAGCGCAGTGGTCGGTTAGGCCAATAGACAGAAATGAGGGAGGAGATGTAAGGGGGTGCAGCACTGTGGAGAGCTTTGTGGGTGATAACAAGTACTTTGAATTGTATCCTGTAATGAATGGACAGCCAGAGTAATGGCGGATCACCAGCGCTGAACACAGGGAAGGACAGAACTACAGTTAAGTCCATATATATTTGGACATGACATTTTTCTAATTTTGGCTATAGACATTACCACAATGAATTTTAAACAAAACAATTCAGATGCAGTTGAAGTTCAGACTTTCAGCTTTCATTTGAGGGTATCCACATTAAAATTGAATGAAGGGTTTGGGAGATTCAGCTCCTTAACATGTGCCACCCTGTTTTTAAAGGGACCAAAAGTAATTAGACAATTGACTCCAAGGTTATTTCATGGACAGGTGTGGGTAATCCCTTCGTTATGTCATTCTCAATTAAGCAGATAAAAGGTCTGGAGTTGATTTGAAGTGTGGTGCTTGCATTTGGAAGGTTTTGCTGTGAAGTAAACATGCGGTCAAAGGAGCTCTCCATGGAGGTGAAACAAGCCATCCTTAAGCTGCAAAAACAGAAAAAAACCCATCCGAGAAATTGCTACCATATGAGGAGTGGCAAAATCTACAGTTTGGTACATCCTGAGAAAGAAAGAAAGCACTGGTGAACTCATCAATGCAAAAAGACCTGGGCGCCCACGGAAGACAACAGTGGTGGATGATCGCAGAATAATCTCCATGGTGAAGAGAAACCCCTTCACAACAGCCAACCAAGTGAGCAACACTCTCCAGGAGGTCGGTGTATCAATATCCAAATCTACCATAAAGAGAAGACTGCATGAAAGTAACTACAGAGGGTTCACTGCACGGTGCAAGCCACTCATAAGCATCAAGAATAAAAAGGCTAGACTGGACCTTGCTAAAAAACAAAACATCTAAAAAAGCCAGCACAGTTCTGGAAGAACATTCTTTGGACAGATGAAACCAAGATCAACCTCTACCAGAATGATGGAAAGAGAAAAGTATGGCGAAGGCGTGGTACAGCTCATGATCCAAAGCATACCACATCATCTGTAAAACACGGCGGAGGCAGTGTGATGGCTTGGGCATGCATGGCTGCCAGTGGCACTGGGTCACTAGTGTTTATTGATGATGTGACACAGGACAGAAGCAGCCGAATGAATTCTGAGGTATTCAGAGCCGCCATACTGTGTGCTCAGATCCAGCCAAATACAACCAAACTGATTGGTTGTCGTTTCATACTACAGATGGACAATAACCCAAAACATAAAGCCAAAGCAACCCAGGAGTTTATTAAAGCAAAGAAGTGGAATATTCCTGAATGTCCAAGTCAGTCACCTGATCTCAACCCAATTGAGCAGCATTTCACTTGTTAAAGACTAAACTTCAGACAGAAAGGCCCACAAACAAACAGCAACTGAAAACCACCGCCGTGAAGGACTGGCACAGGATCTAAAAGGAGGAAACACAGCGTCTGGTGATGTCCATCAGTTCAAGACTTCAGGCAGTCATTGCCAACAAAGGGTTTTCAACCAAGTACTAGAAATGAGCATTTTATTTAAAATTATTTAATCTGTCCAATTACTTTTGGTCCCTTTAAAAACAGGGTGGCACATATTAAGGAGCTGAAACTCCTAAACCCTTCATCCAATTTTAATGTGGATACCCTCAAATGAAAGCTGAAAGTCTGAACTTCAACTGCATCTGAATTGTTTTGTTTAAAATTCATTGTGGTAATGTCTATAACCAAAATTAGAAAAATGTTGTGTCTGTCCAAATATATATGGACGTAACTATCTAATTTTACTTGACAGGCAACTTTAGGGATCCACTTTTCTAAAAGTGAAAAACCCCTTTAAGACTTTTCCTCAGATAACAATCCTAGTATGAGGCTAGATCCTATGGAGATCTGCTTTTTTCAAGGAGTTTGGTGAAAAGATGTTATTGCCTATCTATTGGATATATGATGATCTATAGATCTGTGAGGATGTAACTACTGGGACCCCAACAATTCGGCATAATGGGGCCTTTTTATCTTTGTTTAAATTAGTTGGCAGTGCATATTCTGGCCTGCTGCCGCATTCATTCTCTATGGAGTTGCCAAGTCCTGTCCCCATAGAGCATGTGCACTGCTGCTCCATTCTAATGTGGGTTAGAAGTGCCCCGTCCTGCAGATTGGAGGGATCTCGGGTTTGGACTCCAACAGATCTATACGTTATCACCTAACCTTATGGATTATGGTACTTCTATTTGCCGGACAATATTTTTTTAAATTCAGTCATTGTGATTATAATTTTGCACATCGTTACCATTGAGCAGCCCACTTCATGTAAGAGACCTAAGACCTACAGTACAGTTTCCGTCATCTCCAACCATACAGTACTATATATTACTACCAAATAAGTGTGAAAATATCATTTAGATGTCAGAGAAGTAGCAGAGACTGCAATTGTCAGGTTTATGTTCTGCTTGTCAGAATTTGGAAACTTTTCTTTATTCTTTTTTTCCCCTATTGCTCATGGGCCTCCCGAGGTTTCATCTCTTTTATGCTCATTCTATTAAGTTTTGATTGATTTTTGTTCTCTTTGTGATTTCCAAAGGATTACAGAAGAAAGCTCTCCTGACTGTGTGGATTTGCTCTACTTACTGCGACTTAGGAGAGGCGATCAGCCCTTCATGTTGTGTGAAGCTGGAGTTTTTTGCGAGACCCATTGGAATCAGATCCTATAATCTATTACCTCTTAGTATTGAATACCGTTAGTCTTACATTCTTGTGGTCAGGGTACCATGTGCTGGTAAACTCCATGTCTGGGTTCTCCTAGTGGCCACACTTTGGGTTTACTTTCATCATGTCTGGGATAAAATCCCGAAAAGGCCCAAGTTCTGTTAGTCAGATACCAAGGTTGATTTTCACTCTGTTCCTGCTATTGATTGTGCTGCGCAGCTTCTATCAGAGTATAATCGAAGACACCTGCTTGAGATGATCAGGTCTCAGCTGGGAATAAAGGAAACCTGAACTGCTCAAAAGCGCATGGGGACAGAGGCAGGAACTTGCCAATATTTTCTATTGTTCATACGCAAAAGGCAATCTAGGGAGCCTGCAGGTAGTTATTTTTATTTCTCATTGCATATAGCTAAGGTTTCCTGCTTGTACGTTATCAAATTAAAAGTAGCATGTGGTTTTTAATGCCTTTTTAAAAGGACATAATGGTATTAAAGTGTAGAAGATATTGTCCTCTGGTCTCACTGTATTTATCAAGTTTGGTAGTGTTTTTGGAATTGTTTTTACTTTTCTATGGACTTTATGATTTTTGCAATTTCTGTTCTAGGTCTATAATATCTAGCTTTACAGTATTCCATTTGTTCCCCGCTTTCTTATTCTCTGGCCCTATCCAAACACATTAAATAAAAGTTTGCTGAAAGTGATCAGTTGCATTATAATTTTTAAGCTGTTGCCGTAGATGTGTTATGGAAATATTAGGGTTGGATAAATATATCCCTGTGTGTGCTGTGGCCGCTCCCAATTAGACTGAGTATTTTGAGCGCTCATCAAGAATGGACTGTACACAACTGTGACAGAACAACATTCCATCAATACTGATACTTTATTGTACATACATAGTTTTATATTTTCACATAGAAAGGAGTGGTTAGGGGTTGTCAGGGGTGGTTAGTTAATTATCATATTGTCTAGCTCCTCTGTCATTGGTTATCTAAACATATATGGAATATTGTGATTAATGCTCATATGACTGCTGATCAAGCAACTAAACTCGAGTTCTCTGTCTAGGACAAAGTGGAGACACCTGACCAGCAGTCACCAAACATCTGACTCTCTTCTGCTTTTAGGGGTGGAAAACCCCATATGATCTGTCTGGGTTATATCAGGCTTATATCAGTTCAGTTCGTGTCAGCCATTTTAAACCATTGATTATAATATATATATTAGCTGTGAGCATATAAGTATATATTTGATTATAGAGGAGTATACATGCAAGTGAGATCTACATGATATATATATTTCTATCACAAGCCCCCTTAGATATCACTTGCCCTAATCCTAGCCTCCTGTCCCAAAGCGCTGCAACTCTTTTGTGCTGTTGGCGAACTGACACAAGCCTAACGCCTGTGCCCCACTCCATACAGACTTTTCGCAAATGGGCGGTCAGGAGATCTGTCCCTAACGGGGGTTCGTTGCAATCAGTCTCTTAGTCAATAGCATGTGTAGTGAGCGATGTGTAGTCTTTATCAGGTAGGTCATCTTTTCGGTCAGGCCGCAACATCATTCTGGCTTGGGTGTCATCTTCTGGTAGGGGAGCTTTCTTGCGATGCGATGAGTGGATCCAAGCGGGTCTTCCATCCAGTTTCACAGAGTTTGGTGTCATCAGCAGCACTTGAGCAGGATCATCAAATCTGGGATCAAGTGGTGTTCTCCTTACAAGCTTTTTCACCAACACCCAGTCTCCTGGCTTCTAGGAGTGCATACCAGACACTGAATCTGGAACTGGCAATGAAGAAAAAAACTCGAGAATGGATGTTAGCAAGTTTCTTGGTGATTTCAATTACATAAGCAGACAAAGTATCATATTGCATAATCAGCTGCTAAGGGAAAGGATACCCCTAACCTGGGACTAGACACAAACAAAATTTCACATGGTGACAGCTTTTCTGGGCCTCTGGGAGTGTGCCTAACACTGAGTAGTGTGATTGGGAGTGTGTAGGCCTAAGTCTGACCCTACTGCTGACTAGATCTCTCATGTGAGGTTTGCTGTGAATGCAGGTCCCTGGTCACTCTCTATCACTTCTGGGACCCCATAGCTGCATATCTCGTCTCTGAGAGTAGCTTCTTTGCAGTAGTCTTTGCTGACTGGTTCCTCACTGGGAAAGCTTCTGGCCATCCTGAGAACACGTCCGCGACCACAAGGGCATATTCGAATCCTCCACTTGGCGGCATCTGGATGTGGTCTATCTGGATCCTCTGGAAGGGGGTACAGTGGTCTGGCAAGTTGATGTGTGGGAACTTTCTTCATTCTTCCAGGGTTGCATTTGCCACAGGTCAGACAGCTGTTTATGAACTTGGCTGTTAGGGTGGAGATTTCTGGAGCGAACCAGTAAGCACCAATCGGATCATTCATCTGTGTCTTTAATCTGTGTGTGGGCCCATGTGCCCACTGGACCACCATAGGGTACATGCTTCGGGGTAAACAGGGTTTGTAGTCAATTTAGTATACCCTTCCTTCTTCATGTGTTGCTCACTTCTGCACCCAGCATTCCTTCTTGTCCTTTGGGGCTTGCTCTTGCAACTTTTTTGAGCAGATCCCAGGATGTCATCTTGTCAGGTTTCCTGTCTTCAGCCGTCCTGTAGTAGCCGTCCGGCTCTACGACCTCTTCCACTTGTCCATATTGTCTTCCCTTGACTGTTTCTTTGGCTGCCATATCCGCCATGTTGTTGCCTCGTGCCCCTACTGTGTTCAGTTTTCCATGCGCTTTGACTTTTAGCATTGTCACCACTTTTGGAAGTTGAAGTGTGTTCAGCAGGTCCTTAATGGCTCCATTGATGCTTCACGGTTGTTCCGCTGGCTGTTATGAAGTCCCTTGCAGCCCAGATGGGTCCGAAGTCGTGTGCTATGCCATGCAAGTACCTTGAATCGGTATACATTTTCTCAGTCTTGTCTTCTGCCATCTGGTAGGCCTTCATCAGCGCTATCAGTTCTGCTTCCTGGGCTGACAGTCTGGGCGGCAGACTTCTGGACCACAGGATCTCTTGATTGCTGGTCGCTGCACCTCCCGTGTGGAATCTTCCTTCATCATCTGCAAATCTGGAGCCATCCACATAGAGGATCAACTCTGGGTTGGTCAGTGGCTCTTCTGCCACCTTGGGTAGTCCTGCTGTTTCCTGTTGCATGATGCTGAAGCAATCATGGTCATCCGTCCGGAGCAAATTCAGATCCCTGCAGAAGGTATCATGCAGATTTTGATCAGACTTTTTATCTGAGGATCCGTATCTGTATCCCCCCTTGGGAGTGGGAGTAGAGTGGGTGAATTGAGGACTGTGCATTTGGAGATGGTGACATTGTTGGGCAGGAGTAGAGAGCACTGGAGGCGAAGATGCCTGGCGGTGGAGAGATGTTTTAGCTGGGTTTGGTTGAGGATTGCTGAGATGTCATGCAGAGCCAGGATTTCCAATGGTTTTTCCACTGATGTCAGTAGTCCTGTCCAGGAGGGCGTGTGCTGCAACTGCTGCTCTCATGCGGGAGGAAGAGGCTTCCCTTGCAACTGGATCCAGGCAAGCTGAAAAGTAGTCCGAAAGTCTCTGCTTTCCCCCCTGAAGCTGTGTCAGGACTCCAGTAGCAAGGCCTTCTCTTCTCATCAAGTAGAGACGGAATGGCTTCTTGTAGTCAGATAGGCCTAGTGCTGGCGCTGAGACTACAGAGCCTTTTAACTTCTTGAACGAACTGAAGGCCACATCTGTCTGGAGGAACGGGGTCACACTGACGTATTCACACAGAGGCTGCATTAGGACGGAAGCATCAGGGATCCAGGCTCTGCAATATGAAACTAGACCAAGGAAGGCCTGTAGCACCTTTGGAGTTGTCGGAGGGACCATCTTCTCCACTGTGGTCTTCCGGTCATCTGTCAGGTGTTTCGCCTGGTGAGCAATACAGTGTCTCTGGAACGTAACTTGCTTCAGACACCACTGGACTTTGTTCTTTGAGATCTTGCAGTGCTGCTCCGCCAGGTAGAGTAGGAGATACAAGGAATGGGCTTTACACGTGTCAAAGTCAACTGCACAAAGGAGTAGATTGTCCATGTATTGTAGCAGGGTTACTTCTGCTTGTTCTGTGACTCAGTTGGTGAGAACTGTGGACATTGCTTTGGTGAACTGTGAAGGGCTGTTCTGGGCCCACTGTGGCATCACTGTCCATGTGTGGTGTCCCCCTTGGTGCATTAAGGCAAACAGGAACTGGTCATCCGGGTGAAGGGGGAACACTGGAGAAAACCTTAGTCAGGTCGGTCACTGTGAACACTTTTGCTGTGGCAGGCACATTCGAGAGCAGAGTGTGCGGATTCGGCATAATTGTTTCAAACTCTGTGGCGTCATTCACAGCTCTCAGGTTATATACCATTCTGAACTTGGCTGGCTCTCCTTTTACAGTCTTTTTCTTGATGGGGAAAAGCGGGGTATTGCAAGGCGATGTGCGAGGAACAATGATTCCTATTTCCAGGTAGACCTTCAGTTGGTCACAGGCAGCTTGACTCTAGGCCTGGCCTGGGCCTTACGAGGGTACGGGGTACATGGCTTGAGTGACACCCGTACTGGGGCAACTTGAGGTTTTTCTCACGTGCTGGGGTCCCTTAGACCATAGACTTTCTGGTACTACATCCAGTACCTCCTTGGGTAGGCCTCATTGGTTGCTTAATGTTCTTGTAGGGCCGCCAGCATGACTCTTCTTGGGTCAGGGATGAAGAAAGTGTCACTGTCCCATCTTCGTGGAACACTGTGGTTGCCTTCAGCTTCTGCAGTAGGTTCGCTCCCAGCAGGTTGAGTGGAAGTTCCTTGACACCACAAACTGGGACAGGATAGAGTGTCCTGGCTGAGTGCACACGCTCAGTGGCTTTGTAAGCTGAGAAGGTCTGACTTGACCATCAATGCCCATGCGAGACACAGAGAATTCTGATAGGCAGGTGGGATCAGCGAGTTCCACAGGTGTCATCACACTTCTGGCTGCACCACTTTGGATCTGACAACGCCATCCATTTTAAGGGTAATTTGAGGTACTGGTCTTGCAGATGAAGTTTTACATGTCAGGAGCGTAGTGTCTTGCAGACCTGGCTTGCTTGCCTCTGTCCTATGGACGGGGTACTTCACTGCTTTCTGCACTTCCTCCTTGACCTGTTTCTCTGGACCAACTCTTGGATTGCATGGGTCCAGTCTCTTCGGGGGCGTGAGTGCTTTGCACTGGTTCTGGAAATGGCCAAACTTGCCACAGATGTAACACTTGACACTTTTTCTGTCTTTGTAGGGTGGTTGCGCTTTCAGGTCAGTGGTCACCATGAGAGGGGCTGTCTTCTGCACCCCTGGTTGGGACTCAATCCCTTTGGCTACTGTGGACAACGGCATGATGGGTACTGTAGCGGCAGCGGGGTCCGGCCTGCTGATTGAAGCTGCGGTGGTAAGACGGGGCCTGCAGGTGCATTCGTGGCGAGGCCCGGGGTGCCATGAGACCGGCGGCTGCATCCAACCCAAGGTCTTGGGGCATTACAGGGGCTGTGGCTGCATCTGCCATCACTTCTTCCTCCTGCTCCGACATAGCTTCTCCCCTTTGCTAACCTTATTGAGGTCGGTGTCTCCTCTCTGGAGTCTGCAGCGGTTCTTCTGGTGTGTTGGTCGGCACTTTGCAGCGTCTTCACCTCTGGCTCCCCTTCCAATGTTCTCAGCAGCACGGCACCCGTTTCCTTCTTCGCGCTCTTTGTGGTGCTATAATGGCGGCAGTTTTGGTGACAATCGGCAATAGACAGTCTCCTAGGCGCACATAAAACATTTTTTCTGGGTCAGTCCACTGCTATTGACCTGTTCCTAGGCCTAGCCACTATCAGTGGTTTCCTGATTGGCTGTCTCAGTCCATGCCCAAAGGCCTGTGTATCTGGTCATGAATGGTGAAGCCCAAGTCTTGGAATACTTGCATTACTCTGCAATGAAACTTCTTTACAGACTCTGTCTTTTCTTGGCTCATGTCATGGCTCACTCTCTGAGCTGTTCAATTAGCTGTGGCCCTGACTTCCAAGCGTGTATGTCTGATTCTGCTGGAAGTTTGAATTGTTCCTTCATGATTGGCCAGAGTGCATCACCTGCTTCTATTTTCATTCATGGCCCAGAGATCATTCCAGCTGGCTGCATATGTTTACTGCTTCTGCTACATTCTTCGGTAAAATGGCATGGGATGCATCCCTGGGTCTGGAAGATTGTCATCTGACTTGAAGTGCAGTGCACATAGTGTAATGGTGGTGCCTCTATCTGCCCCTGCATTCTTGGTGCCTGTGGGTTTCTTTTCTAGTACTAGACAGCATGTATGATGTTCCCTCTTCATCTTCATCAGAGGAATAGTTGTGATAGCTTGTACTGGGGTCGTACACTGACTGATTTTGAACTTAGAAGTTGCTTTTTTATGTGAGGATGTCTCCCCCCTTGCTGAAGCTATGATGGATTAGGATTATAGTTTCATGTTGGTGTGAATGTGGATGTAGGCAGCTCTGACCGGTGCTGAAGCTGTACATTATCAATACATGGTGATATCAAAGTTCATGTAAAACCTTAAGGGTTACAATATTGTTGACTGTGAAATGAGGTAACGGAGAATCTGTCAGTGAGCTCGTTCTGATATCACTCCTCCCCCCTCTGCACCCAGGGCTGAGCTGTCTGCTACCTGATGTGTCTAGGGCTGCCCACTGTAGGGGGGGCTTTCACCTTCTCTCCCCGATATCACAACTGGCAATGGCTGGACTGTGCCAGGGACACCTTGTGCTGTAAGCACCATATTGTTTGAATTGGGCGTTGGCCCAGCCGGCAACACGGAGGAAAAAAGAGGAAGAAGGAGGAGGGGGTGATGAGTGAGACAAAGGAGTAGTAGGAGGGGAGAGAGAATGTGGAGAGAGAGGGAGGAGAAGAGAGGAGAGAGAGAGAGAAGAAAGGTGTGGTGGGGGAGTGGATAAGGAGGGAGGAGAAGATGGAGGGTATGGAGGAGAGAGATAGAGAGGGGAAGAGAGAGAGAGAGAGAATGTGGAGAGAGAGGAGAGAGAAAGGAGAGAGAATGCGGAGAGAAAAAGACTGACAGAAAAAAAAAAAAAAAAAAGGAGGATAGATGAGAACAACAAGAATAATAGAGAGGAGCAATTATGCCTTCTCCCTGTAGGGAGAGATGGGGCGCACCACATACTGTGCAAAAATAACTACCTACACCATGGATTCTGCTAAAAGCAGACTGCGCAGATTCTCCCGTCTCATACCCACAAAAATCACTTCCTGATTTGCTCACATAACTTTCTGTTCCACCTAAACGATGTAAGCTCTGCTGCCACTTCATATCATGTATTGGCATTCAGCAATCTAACATCAGCTACTGTAACTTCCCTTATTTTCCTTTCTACGTCATGCCACTCTGCAGCTTGAAATCTGCCATTCTAATGAATTTCACGTACTTTATACCTTCCAAAAATCTTCACATACTTAACACCTTCGTATTCTGCCACTATCTAGGGGCTGTTTTCTCATCAGGAAGTAAAAAGACTTTCCTGTTGCTCGGCCACTTTGTTCCCCATGGCAAAAGCAAAAAATGAAAATGAAAAACACATAAAAATGAAAAAAGAAAACAGTACTAAAAAAAACTTCTAAAAATGAGTATATAAAACTCTAAGAAAAACCCAAAACGATAAGAAAAACCGTCAAAAACTTAGTTCACAACCAAAAACTCAAAACTTTGATACAATAGTAAAGAAAAAAAAAACTTTTTTCAAAAATATATATATATAAAAAATAAAAAGGTAAAGAGATTGAGGAAAACTTAATTAAAAAAAAACTTTAAAATGCCGCAAAAAGAAAAAAAGACCCCCTAAGAGAGTTAAAAAAATTAAAAATGAAAACGGCTGTCAGTCAGAGACACACTTCCTCTTAGATATCACGTATGCCATTGCAATAATATCAAATGTCACTAAAATCACGTTTCTGAAAACACTTATGTCACATCAAAAATGATAGATACAACTTAAATTTCACTTCTTCACAAAAAAAACTACACATACCCAGCACTGCAGCTGAAAACAGCCCGGAAAAAAAAATGTGACAGTTTGATTTACAATGCATATCTCTCTGCTAAACAGCACGGAGAAAGAGGAAGTTCGGACAAGAGAACTATTTCTGCTTCTTAAAGCGGCAATAGTACATGACACAAACAGACAGATAGACAATCCGAGAGATGCCCTTTTAAATTCTGTGACACATGCAGGCTGCGCTGGGAACAGACTACTGCCAATCGCACTGGACGCACCTGCG
Organism: Ranitomeya variabilis; assembly: GCF_051348905.1. NCBI lineage: Eukaryota > Metazoa > Chordata > Amphibia > Anura > Dendrobatidae > Ranitomeya > Ranitomeya variabilis. The sequence goes on along the minus strand of NC_135237.1, from coordinate 55,651,558 downwards.
CCCGGGCCACCTGAGTGCTTGAGAAGCACAACAAGCGGGAAATCTACCACCCCGGTCCGGACGTCCTGACTGGATCGCCGGCACTACGGGAATCTGTGGCAGCCCCTGTAATCTATCACCATCCGAGCCTGGATTCTGGAGCCACCTGCTCCGGAACTACCTGTTCCTTTCCTCTTGCACGGGAATCTGTGATAGCTTACTCAGCGATTTGACCTCCTGCGGTCTGTTTCTCAGCAACCACAAACAAAAGTCACTTTTTCCTTCTTCTCTCGGATTTTACACAAACACATACACGGTCCACAGCAGACACCTCCCAGGGTGGATTCGTGGCTACGGATTTTTTACACTACCTGGGAATTTGTGACCACATCTGACCGGCAAGAGGCATAGACAAGGACTGGGCACAGGGGACTTTCAGGTAAGATGATAACATTTTCTTACCTTACTTATGGAGCTGCGCAGTCTCCTGCCCCTGTGCCAGGCCACGCTACAGCTTCTGTATCTCCGGTTAGAAGGATCCCGTGCGTTTCATCCGAGCCGTTGGGCGCCATTCTGTTATGGAAATATTAGGGTTGGATAAATATATCCCTGTGTGTGCTGTGGCCGCTCCCAATTAGACTGAGTATTTTGAGCGCTCATCAAGAATGGACTGTACACAACTGTGACAGAACAACATTCCATCAATACTGATACTTTATTGTACATACATAGTTTTATATTTTCACATAGAAAGGAGTGGTTAGGGGTTGTCAGGGGTGGTTAGTTAATTATCATATTGTCTAGCTCCTCTGTCATTGGTTATCTAAACATATATGGAATATTGTGATTAATGCTCATATGACTGCTGATCAAGCAACTAAACTCGAGTTCTCTGTCTAGGACAAAGTGGAGACACCTGACCAGCAGTCACCAAACATCTGACTCTCTTCTGCTTTTAGGGGTGGAAAACCCCATATGATCTGTCTGGGTTATATCAGGCTTATATCAGTTCAGTTCGTGTCAGCCATTTTAAACCATTGATTATAATATATATATTAGCTGTGAGCATATAAGTATATATTTGATTATAGAGGAGTATGCATGCAAGTGAGATCTACATGATATATATATTTCTATCACAGATGTAAATCTAGATGTGTGGCGTTTAACGGTCTTAAGACCCCAATGCACATTAGATGGTGGTTGGCCTGCCAATGCTTCGACCGATTGTTTGGATGACCGTAATCTCGGCCATCTCTCATACGTACATACAGGAAAGCTCGTTCTGCTTAGTGCTCCTCTATTCTCTATGAAAAAATATGCCCATTGACATCTCTGCGGACCACTTATCTCCGGGAGAGCAAAGTTGATTGACAGGGCGGAAATCTGATGTGCTCGATCTACTTCTCCTCCGACAGTCAGTCACCCGTTGCCCCTCATACACATTACAGTATCAGCCGAACACTATCAATATCGTAAGTTGTGGACGACATTAATCTAAAGGGTATGTGAAGTTTTAGTCTGGCATGTTGCCCGTGGGATGCTTTCAATTATCAATTTAATGTTTGCTTGAATCCTCCATTTTTTTTGGCCTTTCAGAATACTGGGTTTATAGTCTCAGCCTCTTTTTCTTAAAAAGTCCTATACACGATACAGGAGAAAATTCTGAACCAGCCAATTTTAGAGGGACTGGCCAACTATCTGACGTGTATGGAGGGGGGTCTCTTGGCTCCCGATACCAAAAGATGATGTTGGTTTAGAGGAAGATCCAGCTGTTGGACTTTTGGTGGCTTATTCTTTTGTTCCTTTGAGAGGCCAATCTAATAATATCAGCCGTATGAACTAGTCAACCAAGTGAATAATTGTTCTGACAATTGGAGGGAGTCGTGATTCCTTGACAAACTGGTGACAGTGGTGGGATATTTATTATCTCTCCGGTGTCATCTGTGACAAAGTGGTAACAGCAGTGGGATCTGTGTGACCCCCGGGCTGTTATCCTTGATAGTTATAGTCAAAATATTGCATGTTGGACCAATTTACTTTTTTTGCAACAACTGTGATATCTCCTAATATTTTTTGCAAGAGTAGTCTTTATCATAGAGTCTCATAGAGAACACAGGAACCTGTTGGCCGAATTAATCGGTTCTGTGTATAGGGGAGATAGATGTCGGCCCGAATGATAGTTTTGACTTGCCTCCATCTAATGTGTGTGGTCAGTTTAATTAAAGTATTAAAAGTGCACACTAGAGGCCATATTAATTTATTGTATTGGCGTATGTTTGGTAAACCCATCGCAGATAGCCTGTTTCGAATGGTTGATAGGCAGCATTAGAAAACATTAGTGAGCGCTAAAGACTAATATTTTCTATTTAAGCTCTGCAATACTAATGCCATTTAAACGTTCTTCATTTACCATTTCAATTAGTCAGATGCTAAATAAAAGAAAGGTGTAAGTGCGCCTCTGTGTATTTCCCACCGTAGTTACCTGGAGATGGAATGATTATTGCTCGTGAATTGCTGCTGATGGATATTACAGGAAGAATTTTATTAGCACTGGCTAGCATATTATAACAATACTTTTTCCATTACTTTATTCTTTAATAACGATTACGAATGCACCATGTGGCTATAATTAGCAAATGCTCTCAATATGTAATTTCTTCCATGGACTCAAAAAGACCCTGAAACGCAAGTAGCTCCCACCTCTTGCTTTAGAATCAGTGACTGTCGCACTGCGGATTACTAGAAATGTTTAAGACTTTATTTTGTTCTCTAGTTTAATTCCATCGAGAATGCCGGCTATTGTCAATGTTGTCAATGAAAGATATTAGTGGCGGGAGTACAGTAAATTATTTTTTGTAGATAAAATCCTGTGATCCCAGCGTATTGTTACCCCTTTATAAATCACTGGTGAGGCCACGTCTAGAATACGGGATCCAATTTTGGGCTCCACATTTTAAAAAAAGATATTCAGAAATGAGTCAGTTTGTAGGCGGGTAACTAGATTATTACCAGGGATGGAAGGTCTCTCATATGATGAGAGGCTGGAAAAGTTGGGCTCGTTTAGCTTAGAAAAAAGACGCCTCAGAGGAGATCTCATGTATAAGGGTATGTGTACATGCTGTGGATTTTGCTGCGGATCCGCAGCTGATTGGCCGCAGCAGATCTGCAGCAGTTTTCCCTGAATTTACAGTACCATGTAAACCTATGGAAAACAAAATCCGCAGTGCACATGCTGCGGAAAAAAACGCGCGGAAACATAGCATTGTTTATTCCGCAGCATGTCTATTTGTGCGGATTCTGCAGCGGTTTACACCTGCGCCATAATAAGAATCCGCAGGTGAAATCCGCACAAAATCCACCAAAAAATCCCGGTAAATCCGCTGTAATTATGCAGGAAATCCACAGTGCGGTTTACCTGCTGATTTAACAAAATCAGTCCAGAAAAATCCGCAGTGCAATCTGCAGCGTGTGCACGTACCCTTAATATGTGTGATCAGTACAAAACACTGGCACGTAACTTAGGCTAAGTTCACATTAGCTTATCTGTGCGCAGCGTACCATCTGCATGTGCAAACGCATGCCAAAACGCATGGTTACGCTGCGTTTTTTATCTGCATCAGCATACGCATGTCGCAAAAAAAAAGCGTGTGCATGCGTTTGTATGCGGTTTTGCCTACGTTTGCATTGTTTATGCAGATGCGTTCGATTTTTCCAGGAGGGCATGTCTCAGTTGGTTCCTGGACATGCGCAGTCCGAAGTACGCAAGCGCATCAAACATGTGTACGCATGTCCTTGCATACCAATGTGTTCCCATAGACAGTAATGTGATCTTTATACGCACTCATCCGCATGCCTGCGCATATTTCATGCCTCAAAAAAGCAACATGTTGCATTCGCCACACACCACGAAACGACGCATGCATACGCATTTGCATGCAAACTGATGCAAATGCATGTCCATGTGTACACAATCTTAAATATATGTACGCAAGACGCATGCGGATCGGTACGCAGGGATACGCTGTGTACACATACGCTAATATGAACCTGGCCTTATTCCTTCCAAAGACCAAAGTGAAGACCAGACGGCACTCATTACGGGTGGAAGAAAGGCGATTCCCACAGCTAAATAGGAAAGGGTTCTTTACAGTTAGAGCAGTCAGAATGTGGAATGTCCGACCACAAGAGGTAGTAGCAGACACGAGAACAGCTTTTAAAAAGAAGGATCGGATGATTTCTTCAATAAACATAACATTGTGGGTTAAAGTTTATTCAGTGACAAAATGCCCAATTAGTGGAGAAAGGTTGAACTTCATGGACCTAGATCTTTTTTTCAACCTACAGAATGTAACTATGTAATGTGTAGAATTTTTCACCGGGCTTTAGTTTGTGTTTTTTTGGGGGTTTTTTTATATACAAAGTTACACTAAGTTTGTAGTTTAAAAGATTGTTTTTTAATTGTTTACAATATTGCTTAAAGCAAAGCTATCATCAGAAAACGTCCTGTTGAGTAAATAAGGTTTTTTGTGTTAAATGTGTTTTATTAAAGTCAACTGATACTGTCTGGGTTTTTTTGTGTTTGTTTTATGTTGCATTTCAAAATCTGTATAAAATATAAAAATGAAAGAAACACTGGGGTTTTTTAGACTCTGACATTCTTTTTTGTTTAATCAGGAAGCAGCACATGTACACTAGCTTCAATGGTCAGACCCCAGATCCTAATATATTGAAGTGTTTAATGAGCATGTGCAAAGCTTATTATCACTGTAGGGGGAGCAGAGTCAGTGGTGGATCCTTTCTTATCAGCTGTGTATAGAGGTGTTACCTGTCATTGTAATCCTGCCTCTAATGATAAGGAAACTACTGTAAACTCTTCAAAATTTGCATCAGAAACTTCTGTACCAAAAATGTCTATTGGCAGTAAAAATGGATAAAATGTGAGTTATTTTTCATACATTTTAGATGCTTTTCTTCCTCTTTCATTTGCATGGGTGAAAAATGCAGCAAAAACCTAAAAGATTGTCATCCCGCAGATTTTAAACTATTTCAAATCAAGAAAGGAAAAAATATGCAACTTTGTTCTTTTATTTTTCCTAGCTGCAAAAACATAGTGTGTGAATAGGCCCTTCCTGAAAGGACAAAGAGTAAGATTATAGAAAAAAATTGGTCTAGTGTGAAAACTGCAAAATTACAAATTGTGTTGTTTTTTTAAACTAAATATTGTGATATGAAAAATTAACAATGCGAAATAAAAAAAAAAATAAAAAAATATATATATATATATATATATATATATATATATATATATATATATGTATATATATATATATATATATATATATATATATATATATACATATAATACAAATAATACAAAAACTGATTTGAGCAATGGGTCATTTTCTAATGATAGCTTTCCTTTAAAGGGATATTTAAAGATTTTACTACATTTGCCTAATCCTATTAATCATCACTTTTTCCTATAATTCTTACTATTAGATTATTGCTCCAGTGTGTAGAAAACTATTGCAATAATTCATAAAATTGCCAGTTACCATTGATCTTCCTCAGTCCTTGTGCTGTCAATATTTTTTCTTATCATTTTGATTGAAATGTAGATTCTGTAAGTAGCAACATTCCTAATAGCTGTTGCAATAGCTATCACAAGGAAGCCGTGAACATTAAATCCTTGTAGCCCATCTCTTAAAGCAGGTTTGTCACCAGACCAATGGCGTACATTAACTAGATCTGATGAGACTGGTGTACTTATGTTGATAATCAGTCAGAATGGCTACATAATCCTTTTGAATCTTTAAATTAGTTGTCTGCCCTTTGAGCGTCGGCTCCTCAGTGTCCCTCCTCCCTGCTGCAGCTGAGATCTGACACTGCTGTGTACAAACTGCAGCTTTCATTCACTCAGGGCAGCTGAAGTGTGAATTTAAGACTTTATACAGCCTCTTTTGGAAAATCTGGGACAGATCTACTTAATACGATTATTCAAACCACCAGTTAATGATTGTAGTTTTAAAGGGTCTTTTTAAAATGATCGATGTTGGTGGTCACTGCTGCCATGTGCTCAGTAATGTATTGTGTTATTTTTACATATAAATGTTGAACTGCTTTTTAATACTGTTTTTAATTTCACTTAGTTTGTCTAAGTTCACATTAGAGTTCGGGGGCTTTGCAGAGGGCTGTGTATGTCCTCCGCTAAGCCCTGCCTACTTCCGCATACTTCTGCATGGGTCCTGCGTACCTATCTTTAACATTGGGTACGCAGGACATGCGAATACATTGTTTTGACGCGCCCGCCGACCGCACGGGGACGCAACAAGTTCCCGTGCGGTCACTCTAAAAGGGGATGTTAAAACTTTGCGTTACTCTTGTATTGTGTGAATATTGCTACTGACGCAAGTCACTAAGTGCTAGCGGAAATCTTGCAATTTGTTGTAATCATTTGCAATCTCAATGTTGCAGAACCCTTGGATTATTAGTAAAACGACTGGAGAAAGGAGGCAAAGCAGAACGGGAGAAACTGTTTCACGAAAATGATTGTATCGTCAGAATTAACAATGGTGATCTCCGTAACAGAAGATTTGAACAGTAAGTGCATTTTGTTAAATTTTCATAAAACAAAACAAAGCGATTCCTTCAAAGAAATCCCCCAGTGATTCGACCCTAAAAGTACTGGTAGTTGTTTGCCAATTAGTAAAGTGGATTTACAAATTTAGATTTCCCCTCCCATTCTACCAGTTTTCATCCACTATTTGTTGGAATATACCGTATATACTCGAGTATAAGCCGACCCGAGTATAAGCCGACCCGAGTATAAGCTGACCCCCTAATTTTGCCACAAAAAACTGGGAAAACTTATTGACTCGAGTATAAGCCTAGGGTGGAAAATACAGCAGCTACCGGTGAATTTCAAAAATAAAAATAAATGCTCCATACCGTTCCTTATTGCCCCAAAGGAGGTTCCATATAAAGCTGTGCCATATGTAATGCTCCATACCGTTGATTATTGCCCCATAGATGCTCCATATATAGCTGTGCCATATAGAATGCTCTGCACCATTCATTATGGCCCCATAGATGCTCCATATAAAGCAGTGCCATATATAATGCTCTGCATCACTCATTATGGCCCCATAGATGCTCCATATAAAGCTGTGCCATATATAATGCTCTGCACCATTCATTATGGCCCCATAGATGCCCCATATAAAGCAGTGCCATATATGCTCTGCACTGTTCATTGTTGCCCCATAGATGATCCATATAAATCTGTGCCATATATAGTGCTCTGCACCGTTGCCCCATAGATACTCCACATAAATCTGTGCCATATATAACGCTGCTGCTGCAATTAAAAAAAAAAAAAAAAAACACATACTCACCTCTCTTGCCGCAGCTCCTCACGTCCCGTCCCGGCGTCTCTTTGCACTGACTGATCAGGCAGAGGGCGGCGCGCACACTATATGCGTCATCACGCCCTCTGACCTGAACAGTCAGAGCGGAGAGAGAGACGCTGGGAAGACGGAGCGGCACCCGGCGTGTGGAACGTGGACAGGTGAATATAAAATACTCACCTAGTCCCGGCGATCCTGACGCTCCCCCTGCCTGTCACACTGTCTTCGGTGCCGCAGCTCTTCCTCTGTCAGCGGTCACCGGCACCGCTGATAAGAGAAATGAATAGGCGGCTCCGCCCCTATGGGAGTGGAGTCCATAATCATTTCTCTAATGAGCGGTCCCACGTGACCGCTGAACAGGGGAAGAGCTGCGGCACCCGAAGACAGTGTGACAGGCAGGGGGAGCGTCAGGATTGCCGGGACTAGGTGAGTATGCCTCAGCGCCCTCTCCCCCTCACCCGCCGACCCCACCGCCGACCGTGACTCGAGTATAAGCCGAGAGGGGCACTTTCAGCCCAAAAATTTGGGCTGAAAATCTCGGCTTATACTCGAGTATATACGGTAGTTGTAGTTTTGCAACAGCTTTAAATCCACATTTTAAAGTCCTCTGCCCTTTGCCACAACAATAAAAAATCCTTTACAAATTTTTTTTCAAAAGTGCAAAAATCTCAGATTGCACGTAATATTTTATGTACTTCAGTTGAAAATATATTTTTTCTTTTTTATATGCTTATAAAAGATAACTAAAGTTGTGCCAGTGAGTCAACACTTGTGGTCAATAAATTTCGTTCTGCATTTTAGGATCGATATTTCTTTTTTAGAAACCACAAATCATATTTACACATGGTGATTATCAAGTAGATGATGGCAAATACCTGAACGGGGATCGGGACATAAGCCGTCTCTGACATGAATTAACACCAGTTGCATTTTTTATTCTAGAGCTAGAATGTTCACAATGAGAGCAATTAACAGTTTTTTGTATAACTTCATTTAACCTAATCGTTTTTGAAAAATAAGAAGGCAAAATTAGTCCAGGTCAGATCACGGTCATATGTAAAATATGAAGCATTCATCGGCTTTGCACATTTATCCCATGCACATTAATTTTTAAGAATTTTTTTTTAAAATTTTAACATCTGGTGTTCTTCCCTTAAAATTATTATAAGAACTGTAGTTTTTTTTGTAAAATGAAAAAATTGCGGAGTCATATTATACCCAGTCATCATTATATGCTCTGCTGACTTTTTACACATACTTGTCGGGATAGCTGTGCAATCGGTGGGTAGCACGCACCTGTTGTAATCATTGGAATGGGACAGGTGCTTCTACCTGCCGATTGCACTCACGTTTAACAGGGCTAACTGCACATTAGACCAAAATTGTCCAAACCCTCCGACTCTTCCCCAACAGATAATATTGCGTTTGAGATGGATCCACCACATCAAATTTCCAATGGCCAATCGTTTTCTTCTCTGAGAGATAAGCCACTGCCAAAGATGTCCAACAGTGGCTCTCTCATGGAGAACACAGGAGCGCTTGGCCGAGCTGAACGCTCAGGTGTATAGGGAGCTCGGGAGAGATGGGTATCCGATGAACGATCCCTCATCTAATGTGTATGTTGGACTTGGCCCTTTAAGCTAATCTGGCTGTCAAGTGAAACTTCGTTGTATAGCATATTCCATAGCAAAAAGGAAGTTCTAAGACTTTGAGTTTTTGGTTCCGTCTTAGGATCCATCACATTGACTTATAATGAGGTCCATATGGTTTCATCATGGCGTACGTCTTACTGGATAAAAGGCCCTGCATGCTGCATGGATTTTGCTGTTAAATATGATGACAGCACGGTGGCTCAGTGGTTAGCACAGCAGCCTTGCAGCGCTGGAGTCCTGGGTTCAAATCACACCAAGGACAACATCTGCAAAGAGTTTGTATGTTCTCCCCGTGTTTGCGTGGGTTTTCTCCAGGTTCTCCGATTTCCTCCCACATTCCAAAGACATACTGATGGGGAATTTAGATTGTGAGCCGGCGATGATAATGTGTGCAAACTGTAAAGCGCTGCGGAATATGTTAGCGCTATATAAAAATAAAGTTTATTTATTATTACATTAGAGGAATATAAATTATTTTGCACAGCTTTGTGAATGTTCTCCAAAGTTCTGCATCTAATAATCTTGTTTTCACATGTATTTATAGTAGAAATAGTGCTAGTTTTCTGATAGTTCTTACATTGGGTTTAAAAATGCCAAAATGATAATTCACTTTAATTATATATAGGAGCATATTTTACTGACAGGCTGCAAAATGTCCATGATCATGCAAGTCTCCCATCCCTCCCTTCTACAGTAATAGAATGGTAAATAACCAATCTATTTTATGAGTCTTTCTGTTAGGGCAGAGCTGGGGGATATGTGGTCTGACCCTAATAAGAATGTTAATTTAAAAATATGGTCTTACGAGTGGGTGGTCATTAACTATCATTATTTTAGGTTTCTCATCTCTGCTATAAAAGTTTCTTTAAACTCTTATCTTATAGAATTTCAACTTCTATAAATAAAGTTTTATCAATCCTCCGTCCTGTCAGTAGGCCTTATTGTTGATATACTTTTCAGATTCAAGACATGACTTCTTGTTCTAGCTCTTCTGAAATCATTCCCTCCTAAACTTTGCTGCTTCTTTTGATGTATTTAACATGTTAGTTAATATTTTAGCCATAGATTCTGGGAATCACAGGATGTTGCTGCAGTGCCTCTGGCTTGCTGAAGTTGTAGGAGTTCTCAAAGGTAGTCAGTTGGGTGTTAGATGTTTTTACTAACATATACAAATGTCTTCCAGTCTGGCCAGAAAGTTAAAGAACTGGAAAAACTGCAATACTTTAAGCATCATATGAAAAGAAGTTGATTCTGTAGTAAGTTCAAGTTATCCTCCAGGAAAGACATCAGTGAAAACTAGTGCACAAAAATAAAAAATAAATTCTCCCTGTCGAAAGTATGTTCTTTCATCTCAAGTTAGCATAGTAAGATTGTTTTTTTTTTCAGAGAGTTAGAGTGATCTCGAAACATTCAGTGAATGAATGGAGGTCAAGGCACATTTTGTCTTGACCTCCATCCACAGGAGGGAAACCATGGAAAAAGAAGTTTCTCATGCTGTAAAAGGTTGTTTCCATGTTGGACGAATGTATATTCTTTCATTGTTTCTCAGGAACTCTGCGTGTCTAATCATAGTAGTCCACTTGACATTGGACAAGGCAATTTTAATTGCATTATGTTTTGGGTTCCGAGGGAAGTGTGTTATTTTATCATAAAGGATAAGGCTACTTTTGATCCAAATCAATAGGTTTTCATTTGCTTCTTAAATGTCCCTCTACAGGAATATGCAAATTGCCTCTTCAGAGAAAAAGAGGACTTAAACTCTATAGCGCCACCTGTTGGAAGTAGCGATCCTACAAGTCTCAATCAACCCTTTAACGAGTCGTGCAATATGACTTAGGATAAAAGCCAAATCAGTATCTCAATTCGCAGACACGGTGTTTCGGGCTGTTGGCCCTCGTCAGTGCGAAGCATGAGAGCTGGTATGTCACTCTCCATAAGGAAAAATATTGCCCCTTAGACCCCAGTCCAGAGCCTCTCACCTAGCCAAATCAGTTCTCATGCTTCGCACTGACGAGGGCCAACAGGTCGAAACACCGTGTCTGCGGATTGAGATACTGATTTGGCTTTTATTCTAAGTCATATTGCACGACTCGTTAAAGGGTTGATTGTGACTTGTAGGATCGCTACTTCCTACAGGTGGCGCTATAGAGCTTAAGTCCTCTTTTTCTCTGAAGAGGCAATTTGCATATTATATTTCCCAGAGGAGCATTGCACGACGAATAAACCTCCTTACCTTGACAAAGCCAGAGCTGCTATATGACACTCTCCACAAGGCGAAACGTTGCCCCTTAGACCCTCTACAGGAAGGAACCAATAGGTTATTCAATGAACTCTTATTCCAGCAAGTGTCTTCTAATTCCCATTAGGTTTTTACACTTTAAGCTGGCCATACATTTTTCAATACCTTTTGGCTTATATAAAGGGGAGGGAGCTACTTCCAAACTTCTGCCAGAAGATTATTTGCCTTTAAAAAAATAAATAAAAAAATTGCATATCAATTTAACCTTGATTACTCGGTAATGGAGGAACGGATTGCCTATGTAAAAGTTTTGCGGGACTACATATCCCATATAAATAGTTTAGAGGGGAGGATGAAATCATGCATACAGAGTCCCTTGAAACCATAGGTTTTTTCTAATGATGGCTTCCCGTTAAGTACAAAAGATCGAACATGTTGAAAGTCGTCTTCTGAATAAAAGCTGATAGGTGTTAGATAGTCAGACTGTCCCTTTGACTTTGATTTAATGTGATTAATATACATGATATTTGGTCCAATAACTTCCAACCTTCTTAAGAGGTTTGGTTTTTTTAAAATTTTACTCCAAGCAAGCCCGAACTATGATTCTTTAAATGAAATTGATTTGGGGGCCGTGGAAGTGTTCTGCAATTCATTGACATGCTTTTTGTGCACTCTTGACAATTTTTTATGAACAAGCTAAAATTATTATGCTATCTTTTCTGTAAAATTGAGAACTTTTCCTGTTGCTTTCTTCTGTGGAAGCTCTCAAGAAGAATATTTGTGAATTCCCTGCCTCGTATACTAATGGTCTCGCAATACTTCAATATCTCCGGCTCAAATACAGGCAAATCAAATAACCCATTTATCCAGATTTCTTGCATCCCTGTTTATCCTACTGTTCTTAACTGTTTCTACACAACCTACAAATTATAATTAACTGGGACCAACTATCAATCCAACAAGCGATTGTAAAGTCTTATTTAATCTATTTTTTTTTTTTCTTTCCTCCGTGAAAAAATTTCCATCTCTGTACTGGCACAAGGCTGCCCATTTTGCATAATTAGAAAGCATAATAATGTTTATAGCAATTTCTAGTTTACTAACCATGATTCGGTAATCTTATCTCATTTATCCAGAGCTCAGCAAATGTTTCGTCAAGCCATGCGCTCTCCCATGATCTGGTTTCATGTAGTGCCAGCAGCCAACAAAGAACCGTACGAGCAACTATCGCAAAGTGAGACCAACAGCTACTACTCCAACCAACATATCCCTGATCAGTACATGGAGAATAGGAATTTCCACAGCCCTGGTCCTGAGCACACACTACAGAGGGTCCCCCGTCAAGTAAACCAGACAGAGCCTATGGACTCTTATTCACATCTACCTCATAATATCAATTCGGCAGGAAAACCACCAACTGGCCTAACGCCATCGCCCCAGCGAGGTGTCAGTTCTCCTCCACCCACCGGTTATACCAAAAAAGGAAAGAAGCTATACATACAACTGAAGAAAGGTAAGATAGGCAGTGACATGGTTGTTGTGGTGCAATTAGGTGTTGTGCACATACGGATTTTGGACTGAATCGCATTTTTGTTGTGTAATGCTTTTGTGTCTGCATTAAATATTGTGATCAAATTGATAAACCTTAGTATTTAGATCCAAAGCATAAACTATGGGATTCGAAATAATGGAGGCCATACACATTAGATGACTGTTGGATGAACAATGCTTAGACCAATCATTCGTCCGGCAGCCGTTTCAGCCGTTTCTCCCATACGCATGAGTTCAATTGAGCGCTCCTGTGTTCTCTATGAGAAATCTCCGGGAGAACACAGTCAGTCTTAAATCAGATATGCCCGACTGACATCTCCCCCGATCGTCAGATGGCTATAGATCAGTGTATTGGCCGAACCCGTCGATAGCGGCGGGTGCAGCCGTCATTAGTCTGTGTACTGGGACTTATGACTCTGCTTACAGCTTCATTGTAGTACTGTGACTTATGACTCTGCTTACAGCTTCATTGTAGTACTGTGACTTATGACTCTGCTTACAGCTTCATTGTAGTAGTAACTGATTAATCTTTAGCACAAATTCTCTTCTCCATTCATCATTTATCCCTTCTTTAATTAGTCTTCTGCTAATAGATGTTAGATACTGGCTTTTTAATTTTTCATATATCAATCGTAATCATTAAAGTAAAAAATTTTGAAGTCTATCTTATCAGCAAAATCTGCTTTCTATGCCAGGACTAATCGTTAATTTTCAAAATTCTTAATTTTCGGATAAAATCTGTTTCTCGGTTGCTTCTTTGTTAAATTAAGATGAGCTAAGCTGAATAGCTGGGTGCTGGCTACGCAGGTGTTTACCTGGTGGGGAGGAATTGTTTTGTTTTCTCAGATGTATTCTTAGTGTCAGCATTTTAACCCTTGGTTCTAGCGTCCCCCAATGAAGGCTACAAGTGACAGATTTTACTTTGAGTACCAAAAAGGTTTATATTCAGTGAAGACATATTTTTTACATTGCTGAGATAGGAGATTATACCTGCTGCTCATAAGGGTCTATGTAGCGGGAAGAGGCGGAGGAGGGAGGAGCTGGAGGCAGAGCTCCTCACTTCCCTGCTACATAGATTCTTATAAGCAGCAACTGTCACCTCCTATATCAGTAATGTAACAATCTGTCTTCACTGAATACAGATTTTACCCAGGAATTGAGCAATGTAAAAATGAAAGATCAGTCCATGATGAAAAAGAAGCAGATTTCTCCGATAACGTAAGATAAAACTATTTTCACTGTTTAAGTAAAATCTAAACTTTACCAAGAAGAAAACTTATGTCACCATATATTAAGTTCTCGAGGATTGCAGAGAAACCACCTATTATGGGGCAACACATCTCCAGTCTTTACAAAGTGGAGAGAATATGTAAGCTTAGGGCTTGAATCCAGAGGAAGGTAAATGGCGAGATGATGAGCTAGCTCTCTATGTAAGAGAGTTGCAATGTCCTGAAAAAAAGGTTATTGTGGAGGGATATATTAGAGATGAGCTGAAGTCTGCTGATATGTTTTCTTTCCAAATCCGCTTCTACACGGACCACATTTAGTTCACATTTTGAAAAGACTGTAAGACTTGGCAAATCTCAACTTTCAATGAGTCAGATATTTTATGGATTGCATCAACTTTTCCTTTATGTTTGATCGAAAAACTAAGACCCCTTGGATTATGGGCAGATCATGAAGGCCACGTGACAGTATCTTACTGGTTGACAATCCTACACATGTTTTAGTGTTGACACTCTTTACATTGTTCCCTGTCAATCTCATTATCTCTTTTGATTTAATTTCGTTGCTCAGACCTAAATTCTAGGCAATAATTTAAAAAACTATTTAAATATGGTGGAAAAAATTTTATCCAGAGAAAAATCTAAGCACCGGCCGACTCTCTGGGAATATTTTTATATCCGTTCTCAAGTTGTGATGTGTCGGAGTTTTTGAGCATCGAAAGCTTTTTATGATCCATAACCGTGTCTATTACAGCCGCGTTAGACATACAGTAATTGAATGTTTCCAAGTAAATTAGCAATGTAATGGAGGCTGCTCTTGTAGATAATTGTCTCTAATTTTAATTACAGAAATAATTATCTGTCAGTGAGCGATTCACAGCTGGATACATGTTTGTACGTGGGCCATAGATTGTGATGCGTCTTTTTGATTTTTGTACAGTCACCAATTTTTGTGCATCTTTTTTGCCTTTGTGCAGCATTTGTGACTACAGGTGAATATTGTGCCCATATCTAGTCATAGACGCACTGGTTCCTTGGCTGCGTGTGACTATGCACACGGTTTTACATGGACATGTTCTATCCTTGTTTTTCACCTAAACCTACCCCTTGTGTTCTATGTTCTTTTTAGTGCTGTCCATGATTAACAGACCCCCTTATAAGCCATTGGAGTCTGTCTGGCACCATTGATAGCCTTTGTGTAAAGGCTCCAACAGTGCATTGATCTGTCATCAGATTTCAAATTACAGATTGCATGCATAATTAAATAAATCTTTTGGATTTTCAAAGTAAATACATCTGTCCCATCAGAATCATGTCACAATGGCTATAAAATCCTGATATTAAGATCATATTTTTAAGTCTTGCTAGAGAGTGAGAGCTCTCAAGGGTCCAAGTGGTGTATTCAATCTTCGTCCACCCAGC
The DNA here is from genome assembly GCF_051348905.1 of Ranitomeya variabilis. Classification (NCBI taxonomy): domain Eukaryota; kingdom Metazoa; phylum Chordata; class Amphibia; order Anura; family Dendrobatidae; genus Ranitomeya; species Ranitomeya variabilis. The sequence goes on along the minus strand of NC_135237.1, from coordinate 55,636,080 downwards.
CTGACTGACAGCTGCAGCTTGTACTGAGCAGTGTGAGATAGCAGCAGGGAGGAGGGACACTGAGGAGCGGACAATAAGGCTTGATGGGCAGAGATTGAACTAAACTTTTATAAAAGATTATACAATCATTCTGAAATGGCTTTTTAAAGTGTAAACAGCATCTTTATCGGATATAAGAGGTCTGTTTAATAATGTATGCTGTTTGTAAGATTCGTTGACATATCTGCTTTAAAACTGGGATCACAGTGCAGATGCGACTAGAGCCTATGGTTCGTCTTGTATGTCTTTTTATGTAGCTTGTATATTAGTGTTCCTGTTATGGCTGCAAGAGCGATTCCCTCCAGTGTTCCACTAAACTTTAATCGTCATGGTTGTATGGTCATGTATGGTCAAATCGCTAAAATCACAGCACTGCTGGGTATTGCAGCCAAAATGGTGGCAGAAATATGCTGCTGTATTGTAGCTATGTGAATCCGGCCTAACTTACACAAAATAAAATGAAATCCTCCTTTCCTGATTGCAATCTGTACATTTCTGGCTGTGATTTGTCAGTTACTGGCTCATATATTCAGCATCTTCGTCCCTTTCTTGGTATAGGATTCTGTAGCCAAATGTACCTTTTTTTAAAGAGAATCTTACAGCGGGTTTTGCTCTCCCATGTGAAAGAAGCATTATGATGGGAAGAGACCCCAATGTCAGCGATGTGTCACTCACTGAGCTCTTTGCTGCAGTTTTGATAGAATCACAGTTTTCTCTGCAGCAGACCTCTCTGTTCTCTGAATGCTGAGCTCTGTATAACCTCGCCCACACCCCTGATTGGCAGCTGTGTTCACTGTGCATGGGCAGAAATCTGCCAATCAGCGGCGGGGGTGGGGTTATACACAGCTCATGAATATGGCACAGGTTTATAAGTCCTTTAGTGTTTATGATCTGATCTAACGGGGAGCAGGAGGAATGAAATGTGAGCAGGAATTGGCCACTTTTGACCTGGTGACAGGACTTCCTTAGGCTACTTTCACATTTCCGTTTTTTTTAATCTGTCAAAATGCGTCTTTTGGGAAAAAAAACTCATCCTGCAAATTTGCCCGCAGGATATGTTTTTTTTCCCATAGACTTGTATTGCCGACGGATCGAGACGTATGGCCACACGTTGCGTCCGCCGTGCACTGGTTGCATTGGGTTTTGGCGGACCGTCGTCACAGAAAAACGTTCAAGGGAACGTTTTTCTGTACGTCGCATCCAGTGTTTCAGACTGTGCATGCCCAGCAGGAAATATCGCTCTCACTATCTTTCCTCACCCTGCAGTCTGACGGAAATGTGAAAGCACACACTTTCATCGGTACGTCGCGCCGACGCTTCGTGACGGCCCCGTACCGACGGAAATGTGAAAGAAGCCTTAAATGTCTACCCTCTTATTCCTTCTTTTGAGCCACAAAACTACTGCACAAAGGATAAAGTTTTCTTATAATCTAGAATTCGAGAACGTTACATCAGAATTAGGCAGCTCTTGACAATGGCGTTTGGGCCCTGCTGACGGTAAGTCAGTCAGGTGTTCTCATCTCATCCATTTTCTTGTTTCTTGGAATTCATATAATTTTAGTTTTCATATCGGGGATGTAAATAGGATTCCTTACACAATCGTATGAATATGGGACTTAGGTTAGGAGCCTGTCCGAGTGTTTTCTGCTGATAGCTGAACACTTTGTCTTACTGGCCATTTGATGACTGTCCATCGAGCTTCGAAACAAATGGAAAGTCTAAGCTGATAAGGTTTATACATGACATGGCAGAACTTGGATGGATCGTACAGTACATCCTAGAAAAAAAACTATTGCTTTTGACTTGCCAAGTGTATTCATAGAGTGCCTGAGTAATGCGACTGCCAACCTCTAACCTGTCGGAAGGCAATGTGAACTGCTCAAGTGAAGCTGTAACACCACCAAATACCGGACAATAGTGTTCTCCATGGACGTTCTCTACTTTGTCCTTGTATAATAATGCAAGGTCCCTTACAGCATGCTCCCTTTTAATTAGCACTAACCAGAATGAGAGAAGTTTCTAAAGCTGCGTAGCAGAATTTTAATTGTATAATTTTAGATTTTTTTTTCCAATTAACGGTCAATGTGTATATGCGTCCCAAGATACTTGGGGCACTTGGTAAATAAAATGACATACAGCAAATGAATGGAAATCACGTTCTCAGGGTGAATTTCATGGGTCCTCTACAAACGGATTAATTTCCTGCTTCAATATAAGGCTTTAAAATATGGAGGCTACCATCCTTCTATACCGATAGAAGCCTGAACACTGTAATAATTGCTTCTACTCATATCAGAAACCTTCACAATATTATTAAATGCATATAATTTAATCCCATGCTTGTATCTCTACCCAGCAGGAGGCCGGCGGGGACGTACGATGCCTCTCATCCCTTCTGCCGGCCCCTGTGGAGAGGCTCCAACAACAAAGGATTATACAATCATTTTCCGTTTACCACTTGCAAATCTGAATTTCTCACTGTAGACAATAATTTAATGCGGCAATTTGCAGAACTGGATTTAAAAAATGTTTAATGCACATTTCACATCCGTATTTTTTATCTATAGAAGTTTTTGAACTGTAGGATGGGAGACGTAGGAGTCACGCTTGAAAGTCGAAAACTTTTTTAAAGTGTGACAGCGCTTTCCGAAAACTAGTCTATTAGAAGTTTTGATCTGTGGGGATCCAAAATGCTGAGACTCCCATCGATTGTAGAAATGAAGGGGCTGAACTGCTTATCTCCGAGACTGAAGACTGATTTTCTTTTTTGAGTTTCCCAGATGAACTCTTTTTTTGCGATCGTTGGGGGGTTTCTGTAACTATAGGTGCCCACTGATCAAAAATTTTGACTAGAACATTTCAAATATTTTCTGTAAATGTATTAATGAAGTACTCTAAGCTGTGGAAACTATAATTTATACCAGCCTTTAAAAAAAAAAAATTGTTAGCAAAGCTGCACAATTGTTCTGCTCAAGCTATAACATGGCATCTCCTGTGATGACGGTTTTGTTTTTAGGGAATCTTTATTATGAAAAGTTTGGCCAACCTCTTTAATTGACCATTGTTCAGTTTACTTTGATCTATGGAATAACGTTTCTCTTCCTTGTGGAATGTGACTTGCCTGGAGTGTGAGGAGGCTTATAAGCCATGCAACGCTCCTCTGGGAAATTAAATAAGAAAATGTTCATAGAGGATGAGGACTAGAACTTTAGTATCTCCTATTGCAAGCAGCAATTCTAAAAGTCAATATTGACCCTTTAAGGAGCCTTACCTTTTGGCTAAGTCATATGGCAAGGCTCATTAAAGGGTCGATATTGACTTTTAAGATTGCTACTTCCAATAGGTGTCACTAGAATTCAAGTCCTCTTCCTCTCTGAATAGTCCGTTTAATTATAAACATTCCATGACCGTAAAATTAACTTTCTCCCTTTTAAATAATTGCAGGGGCTGAAGGCTTGGGGTTCAGCATAACATCTAGAGATGTCCCTCTTGGGGGTTCAGCTCCAATCTACGTCAAGAACATCCTGCCAAGAGGAGCCGCTATCCAAGATGGCAGATTGAAAGCTGCCGACAGACTATTAGAGGTAATCATTTTCTTTCTTACTTTTCATATTGAATTTAATAGATTTCCTTTTCTTTACAGTTTTCTTTTTTTTTTATTTCCATTTTAAATTGATTTGTACTATTTTCTAATCTTGCGTTTCATTTTGACCTTTTCTGTTTGCTTAGTGTATGTAGCTCTTGTTGGATTTACCTCTACCAATGATGAAAAAGATAAAGATAATAGCTTTCCTCTCCTCTTCAAGGAAATTGTCTGCATTCCTGTTAGTAAAAACATATGTATACAGTTAATGGAAATTGGTTCCTTACATGATGTTTATTCTGGCCTCTAAATTTACCTTTCCAAATTATTTGACCTGTGACTGGAACTATTAGTAGGTTTTGTTGTGGGCCACATTTCCTGCAATTTTTAGAAGGACTTTATCTATCACATATGATTCACCATGTTGATGTTGATCCTTGTTTGTTGGGTCAGCCCCGTAAAGTTGTACTACAGCTGAGCTTATATTTTGATTTTGCATTATGTTATGCTTTTCTCTTCTATTGTAGAGATATCTGTTTGCATTGCTTTTTGGCTTTGTTACATGCTGTACTCGCCCGCAGAACTGTTGAGCGCAGGCGCTGTTCACATCTTGTTAAGAGGCCAGGTTTGGCTTCCGTGTAGTGAAAAGCTCCATCTGTATATGCTACATATATCTATATGCCTGCACCCAACAGCCATGTTCACATAAGGGGCTTTTTTGTTTGTTTTTTTTATTACCATGGCCAGGTCCAAGTTTATGTGCATCCTTTGCCGACAGAGTGCAGGTTGGGCTCTCTTCGCTTTATATTTTTTCTTTCCAAAGCAGAGGTGCGCAATTAATTTTCCCAAGGGGCCACATGAGAGACAGTGACTGTTGAGGACGCCCGAACAGACGGGCCAAAATTAATTCTTCTCATAATTATTATTGTTTATATTAGTTTTTTACATTTAGTATTGAACAGAGTAAAGTCTGTTTACTATCTGCTACTGCTAATACATGTTACGATAGGGCTTAGAGTAAGAACTATTCTTACATCTAGTAGCGAATAAACACCACATAATTTACTGCTTTTTATAAAGTGTATGACGTACTGCTCCTGTTATTCAGCTCTTGTTTCTTGATCAGCAACTCCCAACACAGTATGATTTTCCCTCACAGCTCCTGAAACGGCATGATGTCCCGATAAAGCCCCCCCATTCATTATGATGTCCCTACAATGTCCATCACACTGTATGTTCTCACAAAACACCTCATAAAGTATGCTCCTACACACAGTATGATGTCCCCACACATCCCTTCATACATTGTCGCCACAAAGCACCTCACACAGTATGATGTCCCCACACACATTATGATGTCCCCACACACAGTATGATGTCCCCACACACATTATGATGTCCCCACACACAGTATGATGTCCCCACACACAGTATGTTGTCCCCACACAGCCCTTCATACATTGTCGCCACAAAGCACCTCACACAGTATGATGTCCCCACACACAGTATGATGTCCCCACACACAGTATGATGTCCCCACACACAGTATGATGTCCCCACACACAGTATGATGTCCCCACACACAGTATGATGTCCCCACACACAGTATGATGTCCCCACACACAGTATGATGTCCCCACACAGCCCTTCATACATTGTCGCCACAAAGAACCTCACACAATATGATGTCCCCACACATCCCTTCATACATTGTCGCCACAAAGCACCTCACACAGTATGATGTCCCCACACACAGTATGATGTCCCCACACACAGTATGATGTCCCCACACACAGTATGATGTCCCCACACACAGTATGTTGTCCCCACACAGCCCTTCATACATTGTCGCCACAAAGAACCTCACACAATATGATGTCCCCACACAGCCCTTCATACATTGTCGCCATCAAGTACCTCACACAGTATGCCCCCACACACAGTATGATGTCCCCACACATCCCTTCATACATTGTCGCCACAAAGCACCTCACACAGTATGATGTCCCCACACACATTATGATGTCCCCACACACAGTATGTTGTCCCCACACAGCCCTTCATACATTGTCGCCACAAAGCACCTCACACAGTATGATGTCCCCACACACATTATGATGTCCCCACACACATTATGATGTCCCCACACACAGTATGATGTCCCCACACACAGTATGATGTCCCCACACACAGTATGATGTCCCCACACACAGTATGATGTCCCCACACACAGTATGATGTCCCCACACACAGTATGATGTCCCCACACAGCCCTTCATACATTGTCGCCACAAAGAACCTCACACAATATGATGTCCCCACACATCCCTTCATACATTGTCGCCACAAAGCACCTCACACAGTATGATGTCCCCACACACAGTATGATGTCCCCACACACAGTATGATGTCCCCACACACAGTATGATGTCCCCACACACAGTATGATGTCCCCACACACAGTATGATGTCCCCACACACAGTATGATGTCCCCACACACAGTATGATGTCCCCACACAGCCCTTCATACATTGTCGCCACAAAGAACCTCACACAATATGATGTCCCCACACATCCCTTCATACATTGTCGCCACAAAGCACCTCACACAGTATGATGTCCCCACACACAGTATGATGTCCCCACACACAGTATGATGTCCCCACACACAGTATGATGTCCCCACACACAGTATGTTGTCCCCACACAGCCCTTCATACATTGTCGCCACAAAGAACCTCACACAATATGATGTCCCCACACAGCCCTTCATACATTGTCGCCATCAAGTACCTCACACAGTATGCCCCCACACACAGTATGATGTCCCCACACAGCCCTTCATACATTACCGCCATAAAGCACCTCACACAGTATGCCCCCACACACAGTATGATGTCCCCACACAGCCCTTTATACATTGTCGCCACAAAGCACCTCACAAAGTATGCTCCCACACACAGTATGATGTCCCCACACAGCCCTTCATACATTGTCGCCACAAAGCACCTCACACAGTATGCCCCCACACACAGTATGATGTTAAAGATTATGATGTCCCAATAAAGCACCCCACACACTATTATGTACCTACAAAGTTCCTGACAAAATATGCTCCCACAAAGCACCTCATACAGTATGCCCCACACACAATATGATGTCCCCACACAGTCCCTCATACATTGTCGCCACAAAGCACCTATCACAGTATCATGTCTTCACACAGCCCCTCATATAGTATTATGTCTCCACAAAGCATTTCACACAGTATGCCTCCTCACAGTTCCCCAAGCAGTAGGATGGCCCCCACGCAATATGTCTCCACACAGTCCTCCTCGCAGTATGATGTCCCCACACAGCACCCACACTGTATTATGCCCTCACATAGAATGATGTCCCTCCACAGCCCCCCACACAGTATGATGTCCCCACAAAAATAGAACTACTCTCCTAACCCTGTTCCCACACAGCTCTGGCCTGTCCAGTGTACTGAGCTCCACATAGCTGGCGTGATGTAATGACATATTGTGGTGGGATTTGGTGGTTGGCGAAGGTACGGTATATGTCACAAGATTTTTCTTATGTGAGGTATATCTCCAACAGAATGATCTTATTGAGAGGTGAACATAGTTTAAGTGGCTGTATATTTTATCTTTGCACCCTGCTGTATAGAGTCTTCACCTCTTCGCTCGCGTTATTTTGGGTTTTCAAAGTCACTTAAGCAGCTCCGTGGTATTTGCGCAGCCCTTCATACCCACTACTAATATAAAATGCGAGTCTACCTGGCCTGACCTCAAACTGCAGTTGCCCACAGAACACATGTTTATTGAATGTGATGCAGCTGTGAAATGTAATTAGGACTGCAATTCACGGTGGCCTGCGGGATTTCAAGAATATCTGGAAGAGAGAATCACTCCAGGAATTTATTAAATGCCACATTTAAAATGGAAAGTCTATGGGTCAAGCAATTATTCACAGTAATTATTTTTTTTTTTTTATTAAAAACAAATTTATATATTCATTTTTATGTTTTAATATAACACAATATATAGGCTACATTTCATCTATTTTTCTATTCTTTTATTTTAATCTAGCACAATCTAGAATTTTTGATATTAGATATATATATATATATATATATATATATATATATATATATATATATATATATATATATATATATATATATATTTTCCCCATGTGTTCAGCACACTGTATATTTATGAGATTGTGATGAATTTAGTTTTCAGTTTCAGCATGGAGAAACCCTCTGTACATTTACAGTAACTTTTTTTACTTGTAGATCTGATCGCTCGGGACTCTTAAAAGTTGTAAGTAATAAAGACTTGCTGACTTTTCTCTTGAAGGTAAATGGTGTAGACCTGACTGGAAAGACTCAAGAAGAAGTTGTTTCATTACTGAGAAGCACAAAAATGGGCGGCTCTGTGAATCTCTTAGTCCTACGGCAAGATGAAGCTTTTCAACCACGCGAACTGGTATGAATGAATATTTAGTTTTAGTTGTCAAAATTCTTTGAAAAAAATCCCGTGAAATATGATGTAGATAAAGTGGGGCCTTTTTCCCCTTCTTCAACAGTTTAAATACACAAGGTCCAATGTGTACATCCAAGAGGCAGTCATGTTGTTTAAACCTTTAGCAACATCCGCTGTCTATGTGCGGTGGCCACCCGCTATCACCATATGGAGCAGGCTCAGGAGCTGAGCGTGCTCTATACAGGGTGGGTGCCGACTGCATTACACAATGTGTAACTGATACGATCAGAGCTAGCCGCAATCTCATCAGTTCAACCACTTACCGTAAATCCTGCTGTAAAGCTTAACAGTAGCAAATACGCGTCCAAGGTAGCTACTATCACTTTAGATCCCTTTGGCCCCTTCTTGCGATGTAGTTGCAGGGTTGCATTGTCTGCCATTGTACTACTTTCTCTTTGGTCTTTCGCTCTCTCTATCTTGTCTTTCACTCGCTCTTTCTCGTCTTGCTCTCTCGTGTCTCTCTCTTTTGGGTCTTTGTCTGTTTTTTGTCTGTGTCTCTCTTGTCTTTGTATCTGTCTCATTTGTATCTGTCTCTCTTGTCTTTGATGTCTCTGTCCCTTGTGTCTCTCTTACCATTTTTCTCTCTCTTACCATCTTTCTCTCACCATCTTTCGCTCTTACCATCTCTCTATCTTACCATCTCTCTCTAACTTACCATCTTACTTTCTCTCTTTTACCATCTTTCTCTCTTGCCGTTTTTCTCTTACCATCTATCTCTTACCATCTTTCTCTCTCTCCATCTTATCATCTTTCTCTCGCTGTCTTACCATCTTTCTCTCTTTTACCATCTTTTTCTCTTACCGTCTTTCTCTCTCTCTCTTAGTCTTTCTCTCTTAGTCTTCCTCTCTCTTTTACGTTTTCTCTCTATCTTACCTTTTTCTCTCTTTTACCTTCTTTCTTTTACCTTTTGTCTCTCCATGTTATCTTTTTCTCTCTCTCCATCTTACCATCTTTCTCTTTTACCATCTTTCTCTTTTACCATCTTTCTCTTTTACCATCTTTCTCTTTTACCATCTTTCTTACCATCTTTCTCTTACCGTCTTTCTCTCTTTTACCTTCTTTCTCTCTTTCCATCTTACCATCTCTCTCTCGCTCTCTTACCATCTTTCTCTATCTGGTACATGTTAGTTTAGTCCTATCATTGTGTTACCAGCACGCATATAATTGCTTCTAATGTTGCATTGTAAGATTTCCCAGTAATAATACAAGGAATGCCGGGAGCAAGCCTTTACTAGTCTGATATGCTCATTTCTCCCAGCTTTGTGCTTGGGTTTGCAGTGTTTGGACTCTGCGGCTGCACTGTACATCCTGTGTATGATTCCCGGTGACCCAGGTTTGGGAGGACGGGCGCTCTGCTGTGTGGGGCTGATGAGCTTCTCATTCGCAGTACAGCTGGAGCGATGAATATCATTTATCTCTGTGCAATCTGTGACAACTGTATTTGAGTTGTTGTCAGCAACAGCCAGTCACATTGCTGGGCTGTCACTGTTCCCTACATTGGCATGATGTTCATTCTGTGCCCAGATGGTGCCGTTATTCATGTGTCTTTTTTTCTTTGAGTTTAGTTTTTTTTTTTTTTGTAAATGACTAATTATCCTTAGTAAATATTCAGAGGCCTCCATTTATGTGCATTTGATTAATTTCATCTTGTGTCATTATTAAAGACTTAATCAGGAATTAATTGTGTGTGGTAATGTTTTTACTTACAGGAATGAATGATAAGAGATGGTATTTATTCTTTTAGCTTCATATTTGGTCCATTTAATGTATAACGCCTAATTTGTTTCCCATTACTTCTTCATATGAATAGGAAAAAAAAATGTTAAAATCCATCGTCTAGAACATGAGCAGACATACATGAATAAAGCGATTTCTGCTTTTCGTTACACGACCATTACATTTTGGAGTGATCGTCCCATTATGCATGGATTATTATATTAACTATGTCAATACTTCCCATTTTAGATTCCGGAAGAAAATCCAGTCCCTAATACAAGAGAGCCGGTAAGAGCTTTAATAGTCAAATAGTAAGAAGTCTACAAAGTTTCCATTAACAAATCATTTTTTTTTACCAATTTGATAGAAAAAATAATTAATGTATTAAACTCCACACAGAAGAATCTAAAGGGAACTTGTCTTCAGTTTTCCCCATTATTAAACTGGTGCCAGTACATTAAAGAGAGATTCTCATCGCCAAGAGCCTATCCCAATACATAGTAGGTGTAATAATAATATTAGCAAATACCTCCAATCAGAAATGTAGTATAGTTATTCTGATTCACTATGTCTCTTTCCTCACATGCAGGCATTGCACTAGCTTAGGTATCCATGGTTACAGCCACTAGCAACTAGCTGTCACAATTTGAATGGTTGTAACCATGGATACTTAACCTACTGCAGTACCCTGCACATGGGGTAAGTGATATAGCGAATCTGAAGAACTATACTTCATTTCTAGTTGGAGGTGTTAGCTAAAATTATTATTATTACACCTACTACATATTGGGATAGGATCTTGGAGATGGGAATACACCTTTTTGTCCCTCATAATTAGGTTCCTAATCATTCATTCCATGTCCATCCCGGCATACCACTAAAACTGATCTTTATACACTGCTCATCTGCATTTTTTCGGGTCCATGCAGACCAGTGGGTGCGTATGGACCAATGTTGATGCTGGCAGTGAGCTCTCGGACTTGGCCCCTCTGCTTTTGAATAATGGACCCAGGTTAGCAAGCAGAAGGCAGACACCGAGGTTGGTCGGTACATGCCTATCGGGCCGCTCCGCACAGAATACCATGCTAGAAAGCAGCTAACAAAGCTTTTTTTTAGCGAGATAGAGAGGTGCATGAATCTTTAGGATCCTAATAAGGTGGGCCATTGTGTGTTGGCAGCAGCAGTTTGGAGAGAACCTGTCAGCTGATTCATGCTGCCCAAATCTGTGACAGCATGAAGAGAAGCCTGGCAGAACAGTACTTATAATGAACATTAAATGACCACCGGTCAATGACACACTAGTGCATTGGCTGTCATTTAATGGCCGTTTTGATCATCAGACTACAATTCTATGTGCACAGAAAAATAATGCGATCGCCCTATGCTCATAGAATATTTTGTCAGAAGCTCATCATCTGTTCACACTGGACGATTAAATGAATCGCACCTGACGAACAAGCATCCTGCCCATTGGTTATGGTGGTACGCCCATTCAGTAATGACTCCTTATGTCACTATAGTGTGGGATTATTCTTCTCTTGAAGCAAATATGGTATGAAAATATCTCAAGAATCAACAGTTATTAAAGGGAATCTGTCAGCAGCTTTGTGTTCTGTAGTCTGAGAGCAGCACGATGTAAGGCAGGGGTGGGGAACCTCAGGCCCCAGGGCCATTTACGGCCCTCGATGACCTTTTATCAGGCCCCTGAGCAGTTTCTCAGGGACCACATTCTTGGGCAGGGAGCTGTATTTTGATTCCAACCAGCTCATTAATTTCTTCTTGCTCTGTTAGCACACACACAGTGTTCACTACTGAACAGTGAAGGGCATGCAATGAAAGATTACGTCCTGACACCAGTGCCAGAGTCAGGATGTACTTTGTGGGCGGTGTTTGTACGGCCGCCGAAGGATGGTATAAATATCCAAATGGCCCTTGGAAGAAAAAAGATTCCCCACCCCTGATGTAGGGGCTGGGAGCCTGATTCTAACATTGTCACTTACTAGGACTAGGATGTGTGTATCTGTTTAAATAAAATCAGTGTTTTATCAGCTGATTATCACTACAGGACTAGGTGTCTTGTGTCATATAGTCATGATTCTCTGTGTAACTCCACCATTGATTATTAGCTTTTTGTCAGTGTGCACAGAAAGCTGCCAATAATTGGTGTGTGCGGGCAGTGGCGTAACTACAAAGTTATGGGCCCCGGTGCGAACTTCCAAATGGGGCCCCCCCCGCCATAAAATTCAATGTAAGCCCCATAGAATACAATGCAGCCCCCCTCATAGTATAATGCAGCCCCTCCATACAGGGGCAGTGACAAAGACACGAGCAAATGGTGACGAGGGGGCAGAGGAGAGGGAACAAGGGGGCAAGGAAGACAGGCACTAGGGGACACATGGGGGCTAGGAGGCAGGGGAGAAGGATACAAGGGGTCTAGTGGGCAAGGGAGACTGACACAAGTGGGCAAGGGAGACTGACACAAAGGGCACACGGGGACTAGTGGACAAGAGAGACTGGCACACGGGGACACGGACTAGTGGGCAAGGGAGACTGACACACGGGGAATAGTGGGCAAGGGAGACTGATACAAGGGGACTAGTGGGCAATGGAGACTGACACACGGGGACAAGGGACAAGCACAAGGGGACAAGGGAGACAGGCACAAGGGGACACATAGGGACTAGTGAGCAAGAGACTGACACAAGGGGACAAGGGATACAAGCACAAGGGGACACACAGGGACAAGTGGGAAAGGGAGACTGACACACAGGGACTAGTGGGCAAAGGAGACTGACACAAGCACAAGGGGACAAAGGAGACTGACACAAGCACAAGGGGACATAGGAGACAGGCACATGGGGACACACAGGGACTAATGGGCAAGGGAGACTGGCACACGGGGACAAGGGACACAAGCATAAGGGGACAAGGGAGACAGGCACATGGGGACACACAGGGACTAATGGGCAAGGGAGACTGGCACATGGGGACACAAGCATAAGGGAGACAGGCTCAAGGGGACTCACGGCCCCCTGACCTGCCAGAGCCGCTTGCAGCTGCGACCGTAGTAGTTACGCCGCTGCCTCACACACACATACTACAGATATCACACACACACTACAGATATCACACACACACATCATACTACAGATATCACACACACACACATCAGTTATTACACACACTACAGATATCACACACACATCATATTACAGATATCACACACATACTACAGTTATCACACACACACACTACAGATATCACACACACACACAGACATACTACAGATATCACACACACACACACATCATACTACAGATATCACACACACACACACACACACTACAGATAACACACACACACACACTACAGATAACACACACACACACACACACACACATACATACACACACTACAGATATCACACACACACACATCATACTACAGATATCACACACATACTACAGTTATCACACACACACACACACACACACACACACACACACACACACACACACACACACACACACACACACACACCAGAGATACCAGCTCATATACACAACTCACAATCTCCTCTCTGGTACAGGGGTGGCTGATGTAAACCGGCTGCAGCTCCTCAGCTTCTCCTGACTAAGGCTAGTTTCACACTAGCGACTAAGGCTAGTTTCACACTAGCGTCGGGAACAACCCATCGCTGTGCGTCGGGCCGACGTTCCCGACGCTAGTGTGGTCTCCGCCGCACAACGGGGGCAGCGGATGCATTTTTCCCACGCATCCGCTGCCCCATTGTGAGGTGCGGGGAGGTGGGGGCGGAGTTCCGGCCGCGCATGCGCGGTCGGAAAAAGTGGACCGTCGGGAGCAAAAAACGTTACATGTAAGGTTTTTTTCTCCCGACGGTCCGCTACCACACGCCCAAGCGTCGCAAAACGGACGCAACGTTTGGAAATGCGTCGCTAATGTTAGTCTATGACGAAAAAACGTATCCAGCAAGAACTTTTGCTGGATGCGTATTTTCGGCAAAACGACGCATTTGCGACGTATTGCAGTTAACGCTAGTGTGAAACTAGCCTAAAGCGGCTCTGTCCCGCACCTCCCCCCTGCTCTCGCCTTCTGTCCCGGGGTTATTTTGGCTTTCTCTTAAAGGGAACCTGTCACCCCGTTTTTTCCGTATGAGATAAAAATACTATTAAATAGGGCCTGAGCTGTGCATTGCAATAGTGTATTTTGTGGACCCCGATTCCCCACCTATGCTGCCGAAATACGTTACCAAAGTAGTCGTTTTCGCCTGTCAATCAGGCTGGTCTGGTCAGATGGGCGTGGTGTCTTCCCCCAGATCTTGCTTAGTTTTCCGTTGGTGGCGTAGTGGTGTGCGCATGCCCAAGGTCCCGAATCCACTGCACAGGGGAGTGAAAATAGCGTGATGTGCGACATTTCATTGGTGATCGGTGGGGCGGCCATCTTCCTTTGGCCGCGCGTGCGCAGAAGCGGCGCTCTGCTGGCCGCGGCTTCAGGAAAATGGCCGCAGGATGCCGCGCGTGTCCAGATGGAGATCGCGGCGGCCATTTTCCTGAAGCAGAGATGCGACACCTCGTACACACCCGACTCCGCTCCGTACACCCCCGACTCCGCTCCGTACACCTCGTACACACACGGCTCCGCTCCGTACACCTCGTACACACCCGGCTCCGCTCCGTACACCTCGTACACACCCGGCTCCGCTCCGTACACCTCATACACACCCGGCTCCGCTCCGTACACCTCATGTACACCTCATGCACACCCGGCTCTGCTCCGTACACCTCATACACACCCGGCTCCGCTCCGTACACCTCATACACACACTGCTCTGCTACATCCACCCAAACCCCTCCTGACCTCACACAAAAGCTTACCCTCCTCCAGCATGATGACAAACAGCACTGCACTACTGTCCTGCACTACACGGAAGCCCTTGATCATGTGACTCCAACTCCTCCCCTCCTGTGACCTCATCACAGGTCCTGTGCGCACAGAGCAGTGGCAGCTATAGTAGTGGTGTGCGGCTCTCTGCGGTGGAGGGGCTCTGCTGCGGGTCAAGTGCAGTCCCACCCGTGATCGCGAGTGCACGCGCAGCAGGGCCTGTAAGGAAGAATTATTTAAAGGGCCGGCGGCCCATTTTGTAGCTTAGAGTTCTTAGGAGCCCGCCCAGTCTGCTGGACTGGGTGGGCCCCTAAGCACTGCGGGCCCCGTCGCAATTGCGACCCCTGCGACCGCGGTAGTTACGCCCCTGTGTGCGGGGTTATACTGAGCTCCGCATTCCGAGCTCTGCTAGATCTGCAGTAGAAAAAAACAGGGATTGCATCAAAATGATAGCATGCAGGCTGGCAAGTGCCACATCGCTGGAATCAGGCTCTCGGCCTCTACATCGTGCTTCTCTCAGATTACATGGTAAAGACCTCACAACATTGAATTACAATTGCTCAGGTGATGGAAGCCATCAGGGACGGCTCCTTTTTCTGACTTTTTGATGTTCCATTGATTTTGATCTTTCTAATTGCTTGACGTTCGGTGGTTGTTCCGGATTGTATGTATGGTACAGTATATATATTCATATCTTAAATAAACATTATGGTTTGATGAAGAAAAAAAAAATCATGACATTGAAGGCAAATGGCGAAACAATAGAGCCTAACAGAAGTCTGTGTAGTCTATTATTAATTGTGTGCCTAACATCGTAGTATTCTGTTGGCTTTCCTATGGCTCTTGACTTCGGGTGCCAATATTTATCTTTTTTTTTCTTCTTGGACTTGAGACAAAATAATCTTCTGTAAAATCAATACCTTCCCTTAAAGCAAATATTTGGAAGGTCTGTGGATTGGGGGCAGTCTTTCCCCGTAAGATGTTTTCTCTGTAAGTTAAGACTTCCTCGCTCATCACAGATGTTAATACATTAAGGGATAAAGGATGGAAACGACTGGGTTTGTAAAAGACCTTTGAGACCATTTGCTTTACGGGAAAATGGTAATTTCATTTATTTTCAATTTTCAAAGTAAATAAAATAATATTTCACCAGTAATTTTATCTTCAAATCTCTTAAGGGGAAACAGTTTCTTGGGGGGGAATAAAAACTGATCTGAAATGAAGAATTGTCTGTCTGCAGAGAGATCCAGGAGCTGCAGGAGACTCTGTTTGCATCGTTTTAATTAGCTAATACCGTCTTATAAAAATATCGCGCTCCCTCTTGATGTTGCATCCGCATTTGTGGCTATTGTTTGAGCCGGCACAGGATGTTGGTTCTGTTCCGTCCCCACAGCAGGTTAAGAAGAGCGAGATTGAGAAAATTCGTGGGATACATATTAAAAGAGACACCTAGTGACTTTTCCGAAGACAGCCAAATAATAAGACATATGGAAGTAGTTATTTGATTCCTTTTCACATAGCTTTGATTTTGCTAAAGGAAAAAAAAATCACATGCCATAAATTTTATTTCTTTGAAAATAACCATCAGGTTTGTCTTTTTTTTTTTTCGAAGTGCACATTGAAATTGATCTCAGATTTATCTTTGAAGTGTCGGGCTAAGCTTGTAAGACATTAAGGTGGAAGTTTACTATTGAAGAGTTTTTCTTTATTAAAATAGTTCATTGAAGGGTAAAAGTCATGTGGATTGCTTCTTTATAGGAAATATAGATATTTTTAGACAAAGTTTCAGGCGGCCACAATGTTCTAGATATACACTTGAGGCATGAGATTGAATCATGTCAGCCTTGGTGACAAATTAGTAGGTTATGTTAAAGTGGTATTCTCAAGTCATTAAATTGCTTTAATTAGTTAGCATGAGAATAAGCATGTTTGCAAATGACTTGCTTCTCCTATCTGCTGTCATCCTCCTGCATTGAGAACTTTTATCTTTCATAGTGTACAGCTGATTTCCATGGAGCATGGCCACCAGTGCCTGCCCAGGAAACTGCACAGTAGTTATATTCCAAGAAAGAGGTTAACTTCTAATATCCCACTCACCTCTCTGCATCCCATTGATTTATGTAGAGCCTTTGGCTGCTCACTTCCCTCCTTCTGCCTCTCAGCTCCTGACAAGCTGCTGTTATAAATTTGGAAAAATCTCCAGCCAGCAGCTTAAGTGTATTACAGAGGAATTTGTGCGAGTCTTAAATTCTACTACTGTTACAGTTGTGCTGCTCACCGGAACTGTCAGTCACCAAGGAGCTCACGCCCTTGCAGAAACCAGGAAGTAAGGTGACTGCATAGCTGTGTTCAAAGTTCCCTACTTGAATGCAGGTGTCTTGATTTGAACAAAACCGCATCATAGAAGAAGCTTAGTTTGGGTTACAAAACTTGTGTTCAGTCCTGGAATCATAGCTGCATACAAAGCCTTATGAATTAGCCTTTGCCCTGTTGTGGTGTAGACCTAAATCATGCCTGTGTACCATGGGAAGCCAGTTCCACGGTCAGTAAACGCTGCGGGTTGGACGCTGCTTACAGCCACAGTGTCCAACCTGCAACGGCCAGATGTTACAGCATAGTGGATGGAATTTCCAGAAATCCCATTCCCACTATGCGTGCACAGACAACTCCGGCTTCCCTGCGTAAAAGGACATGTGGCGCGTACTTCGCAAGATAAATATCACCGACCAATGTATAGGACACATTGATTCCGCATGGTTCAATGAACACATGTGGAATCACCGGCATTCAAAAGCTGGCAGCGCTTTGGACGGAGCGGACATGACACCCTCCCCCCGCAGACAGACACCCTCCCCCCCGCAGACAGACACCCTCCCCCCCGCAGACAGACACCCTCCCCCCCGCAGACAGACACCCTCCCCCCCGCAGACAGACACCCTCCCCCCCGCAGACAGACACCCTCCCCCCCGCAGACAGACATCCTCCCCCCCGCAGACAGACACCCTCCCCCCCGCAGGCAGACACCCTCCCCCCCCGCAGGCAGACACCCTCCCCCCGGCAGGCAGACACCCTCCCCCCGGCAGGCAGACACCCTCCCCCCGGCAGGCAGACACCCTCCCCCCGGCAGGCAGACACCCTCCCCCCCGCAGGCAGACACCCTCCCCCCCGCAGGCAGACACCCTCCCCCCCCCGCAGGCAGACACCCTCCCCCCCCGCAGGCAGACACCCTCCCCCCCCCGCAGACAGACACCCTCCCCCCCCCCCCGCAGACAGACACCCTCCCCCCCCGCAGACAGACACCCTCCCCCCCCGCAGACAGACACCCTTCCCCCCCGCAGACAGACACCCTTCCCCCCGCAGACAGACACCCTTCCCCCCGCAGACAGACACCCTTCCCCCCGCAGACAGACACCCTTCCCCCCGCAGACAGACACCCTTCCCCCCGCAGACAGACACCCTTCCCCCCGCAGACAGACACCCTTCCCCCCGCAGACAGACACCCTTCCCCCCGCAGACAGACACCCTTCCCCCCGCAGACAGACACCCTTCCCCCCGCAGACAGACACCCTTCCCCCCGCAGACAGACACCCTTCCCCCCGCAGACAGACACCCTTCCCCCCGCAGACAGACACCCTTCCCCCCGCAGACAGACACCCTTCCCCCCGCAGACAGACACCCTTCCCCCCGCAGACAGACACCCTTCCCCCCGCAGACAGACACCCTTCCCCCCGCAGACAGACACCCTTCCCCCCGCAGACAGACACCCTTCCCCCCGCAGACAGACACCCTTCCCCCCGCAGACAGACACCCTTCCCCCCGCAGACAGACACCCTTCCCCCCGCAGACAGACACCCTTCCCCCCGCAGACAGACACCCTTCCCCCCGCAGACAGACACCCTTCCCCCCGCAGACAGACACCCTTCCCCCCGCAGACAGACACCCTTCCCCCCGCAGACAGACACCCTTCCCCCCGCAGACAGACACCCTTCCCCCCGCAGACAGACACCCTTCCCCCCGCAGACAGACACCCTTCCCCCCGCAGACAGACACCCTTCCCCCCGCAGACAGACACCCTTCCCCCCGCAGACAGACACCCTTCCCCCCGCAGACAGACACCCTTCCCCCCGCAGACAGACACCCTTCCCCCCGCAGACAGACACCCTTCCCCCCGCAGACAGACACCCTTCCCCCCGCAGACAGACACCCTTCCCCCCGCAGACAGACACCCTTCCCCCCGCAGACAGACACCCTTCCCCCCGCAGACAGACACCCTTCCCCCCGCAGACAGACACCCTTCCCCCCGCAGACAGACACCCTTCCCCCCGCAGACAGACACCCTTCCCCCCGCAGACAGACACCCTTCCCCCCGCAGACAGACACCCTTCCCCCCGCAGACAGACACCCTTCCCCCCGCAGACAGACACCCTTCCCCCCGCAGACAGACACCCTTCCCCCCGCAGACAGACACCCTTCCCCCCGCAGACAGACACCCTTCCCCCCGCAGACAGACACCCTTCCCCCCGCAGACAGACACCCTTCCCCCCGCAGACAGACACCCTTCCCCCCGCAGACAGACACCCTTCCCCCCGCAGACAGACACCCTTCCCCCCGCAGACAGACACCCTTCCCCCCGCAGACAGACACCCTTCCCCCCGCAGACAGACACCCTTCCCCCCGCAGACAGACACCCTTCCCCCCGCAGACAGACACCCTTCCCCCCGCAGACAGACACCCTTCCCCCCGCAGACAGACACCCTTCCCCCCGCAGACAGACACCCTTCCCCCCGCAGACAGACACCCTTCCCCCCGCAGACAGACACCCTTCCCCCCGCAGACAGACACCCTTCCCCCCGCAGACAGACACCCTTCCCCCCGCAGACAGACACCCTTCCCCCCGCAGACAGACACCCTTCCCCCCGCAGACAGACACCCTTCCCCCCGCAGACAGACACCCTTCCCCCCGCAGACAGACACCCTTCCCCCCGCAGACAGACACCCTTCCCCCCGCAGACAGACACCCTTCCCCCCGCAGACAGACACCCTTCCCCCCGCAGACAGACACCCTTCCCCCCGCAGACATTCTCCGCTCACCCGCTGTTCCTCCTTCCTTTCCGCAGCGTTTTTGGCACGCTAATCTGCAGATCTTTTTACACCTGCGGTTTTGCTGCGAATTTGACTGACTCAATGTAAGTCAATGGGTGCAGAAATGCTGCAGATTCGCAAAAAGAATTGACATGCTGCGGAAAATGAAACGCTGCGAATCAGTGGAGAATTTTCCGCAGCATGTGCACAACAATTCTGGATTCCCATTGGTTAACGTTGCTTGAGCAATCCTTTGCGGATTTGGTACAATTCTGCGTGGAAAAAACACTGCGGATCCGCAACAAAATCCGCAACATGTGCACATACCCTTAGAGTTCGGTATAACTCCCACCTCCGGGAGGCGCTATAGTCTAAAGGAACTGCGTACCAAGCACACAATCGTTTCTCATTAAGGTCGGAGTCAAATGAAACTTTAACGATCTTGAAAATGCAATTCTGTTTGGCAAGTGATATTTCACAGCTTCTGCCAAAGTGCATAAGTACAATTTCTGCCAGATGTGGGGTAATGGCTTAGATAATGAGAATAATGAATTTCAATGTATATGTGCAATGAGATTCAGTAATAGTTAGCTGGCATGTGGAGGAAATTAAAATATTTCCCCTCCAAAATCTTGGCAATAATCTGAATTGAGTGCTAAGAAAACAACTTGCGCCAAAGAGTCAATGCGTCGGCCTTCCGAAAGTCAGAGCGTATTGACACTTTGCAATTTTCTCAATTATTGACAGAGCTTAATTTATTAATTTCCTGGCATTTATATAGCGAGACAAACAACATCAGCGTTTCTAAATATAAGCCAAATGCCTATTTTATAGTTTTTATGATTAAGCCTCATACACATGGCTTTTATGCTACTTCATATAACCTCACAAGTTAAATGTAGTCATAATGGGGCACCCATAGACTTCTGTGGGGCATTGCTGATATACCGGTGTCTGAAGATTTATACAGGAGTAGGCAGAACTTTTTTTTATATTTTAATTTTCTTAGTATAAAAACATTTCTACATTCTCCTTCTTATTGTTACTTGGTGAAAATGACCACTAATAGACCAACTTATGTGCCTCACAAGGTGCAGTATGTCACACATGTGGCCGTGCAGTACAGAACCAAACAGACTTTGAACACCTGTCATTATTGCACTTTTTAAATCTAATTTTTGGTGTTTTCACCTGTTTTTCATTTGAGCCCACTTAATCTTTTAATTTGCGTCTTTTTATTAAAGTCTATTTTATGTTCCCGTTTTTTTTAAGTTATATTTTCCATTGTGGGGCCAGATTTGGGTTTTCCAGATGTTTTCTGCTGATTAATCAATTTTGATTTTTTAAAAAGTTGCTGAATTTTTGCGCAAATGTCCTCCAGTCCTTCCAATTGGAGTGATTTTATGTGCGTCTGAAGTTTTGCAAACCCTAGCAGAAAATGCAACTTTTTGCACTACAAATTCGCAAGAAGAGTTAAAGACAAAAATAAAGATTATCTCTAAAGTATAACAAATAGAAATAAAGGACATTCCTGATTTAAATAAAAAAAGTGGAATGACAAATGGCAGAATAGGGTCTTATCTGGTTTAAAAGAGAAAAGGTAAAAGGAGAACTTGCACTCCTGGTAGGTGTCACGACTTTGTTGTCAGGTGTCCCGGGACTAGGGCTCCTTCCCTGTCCCTTAAGCTAGGAGCACCCTAGTTCACCCTGTTCCCCATATTACTTATTATGGTGAAGACACCGGGGCCACGTACCTTGCCTTAGCTCATGTATCCACCCTCAGTCTGTTCCCTTCCCCCACCCAGGGAAGAGGGGAGTAGTAGTGTCCTGTTATACCCCAATCAGACTAACAAGGCAATGCGAACAGGGATAAAGCTAAATACCGATCATAGAAATATACTCACACAAACAGAGGTAAACACCGGGGAGTGTAGAATGGGTTAAAACCAAAGTAGAAGGAGGGGGATTGGCACACACCCAAAACCTAGCAACAGACAGCAGATAAATCCAAGCGCCTTCATAAACAGCAACCATAAATCAGCATCTTCTAACCATGCAGCATATGCTAGCTTCGACAATGAGTGCTAGCCAGTGCCAAGATTATATAGCAGATGGGAGTGGCTAACAGTGAACAGTTGAGAGCCTTAATGCAGGAAAGTCTCCAAGAGCTCTCAACTGAGCAGATTAATCCCCGCACTGCTAAAAGAACGCTGCACCATCTAATATGAAGGTGAAGTCTTTCTAAACCGTGCAGGAGTAGGAGAAATCAGACGTTGCAGTCTTCCTCTCTGTTGTGGTAAACCTATGACATTAAGTGTGGGGAATTCCTTCTTTATTTATTTTTTTATAAAACATTACTTATCAATTCTTCAGTGCCAAAAAAAAAAAAAAAAAATAACCTACCATTGAAGTATTGTGTTTAGCAGATTTACAGAAGACGACCTTAAGTTTTTCACAACAGACCTCAAAAGAATTTCAGTCCCTAGTTTTATATTTTTGTTGTACTTTTGCTCACTTGGCTAATCAATCACTGCCGTCCATTTTTGTTCCCTTCACATTTGCATATAAATACATCAGTGTACGGAATGCAACTTGCTGCACTGTCACCTTCATACAAAATGTGATATTAAAGCCAAAGTATTCCACATATTTTATCATTCATCAGTTCTTTATTAGAAATTATATCCATGAGCGGCTTCAATCAGCTGAAGTCATTTCCAATGACCTTTGTGTCAAATAAATGTTTGAAAGACCTAATAGCGAGGATTGGTAATGAATATGCAAGTAGGAAGTGGTGGAGGTAACTGGTTGGGGGTGGAAGCATTTTCACCTCGATCTACTGGGCGCAGGATGGGACAGTTATTCCTGGTGAAGCTGTGTATTGTGGTTTTTTTTTTTTGTTTTTTTTTTGCATTCTTTTTTTCTTGCTTTATGGGAACCTGTCAGCAGGATTGTTCTCCGAAACCTACAGACAGTGTCAGGTTGGCGCCGTTATACTGATTACAATGATACTTTGGTTGATTAAATCCTTCTTGTGGTTGTTGTTGTTTAATCTTTATTTTTAGTTTTGAGTGATATGATATGCTCGTTCTCCGGGGCGAGGGAGGGAGGCTTAATGTGGTGCTTATTTATATATGTCTTAGAAAAAAAAATCGCCTTCAGCAGCTGGTGGCGCCTGCGCTGCAGCATAATTGCATGCATAATGTGCATTTAATTTTTTAATTTGCTTGTATAAATAAATTCATTAAAAAAAGTGTGTCTCAAAATGGCGCCGGTCGTGCCTGCGCAGTAGCAGCTATCAGCAATCCGATAGATGCTATTGTTCAGGCTCCGACTTGCTAGAGAAAATAAAAATTGTCTCCACTAAGATGGAACTCGTGACTGATGATAGAATAGTGTTGGTGGTCAGGGCGTCATAGGCAAAGGTATTGGTAGTCATCTGGGTACAGGTGCAGCAGCCATTGCTATCAGCACCAAATGACTGCTCATACCTAGCCCAGGCACTTTGTGCACCCTTATCGTGGCCAAACAGCTCAATGCACCCTCCACCTACATGTTTTGTATCTATTGTTTGCCCCCTCTTTCTTTATTGACCCCTGACTTCACAGGGGCTGGAGAAAGTTGAAAAACAAATAGGTAGTGTGGTGCACTGGGCTGCTGACTATGTGTTGTTTGAACAGTCGTTTTCTGCTGGCAGACTCCTTATAGTATTGCATATCCCAATCCAACAGCTAATTCAGTTATCCAAACTGGCACGATTATAGGTCCTTTCGTTGCTATTATTATTAGACCCACAGTAAGAACTAAAGTCTCATGCAGACGTCTGTGCACATCAGTCTGAGCACAGACTTCAATGCACACACTGGCTGCAGCTCTTCTGAATGGAGCATGACATATGTATATAAAGCTGTAATGTTCTGATCAGGATACCTGCGGTCCGTCCGTGCATTGCAGTTTGTGCTCCTCTGTAAGGATTAAAGCTCTGTAATCCCCTGCCTACTCACAAACAGCATGTAAAATTCTATCTACTCGGTGCTGCCACTAGGGGGAGCTCCCTTCATACAGGCGTATACAGATCCTATTGAATTCATAATTCCATTTGTATACAATATACATCTCTGTTCCCTATACTGGTTGCTGCTGTCAGTAATAAACAATATGCCCCTACCATAAATCTGAATATTGACTGGATTGTACTTACCACGTGCCCCTTTAAAGGAAAACTCCTCTGCCTTCGCTACAGTTTGTTTTAAAAATGCCTCCCCGGGTCTAGTGCCGAGTCTGCACCACAGCTCCAATTGACGGTTATTGTCTGCACCATGTCACGTCGATGCCGTTTGCAGCCAAAAACTGAGCTCGGCAGCTTTGCAAAAGTAGACTGCACAAGCTGCTGAGATCATTGATTGGCTGCAGCGGTGGAGACTCCGCTCTGGACCTGGGGAGGATGGTTAAAGCCCAGGTCATTTTGTTAAAACAAACTGCCTATAGGGGACGGGAGAGTTCTTAAACCAGAAAACTTCTGTAAGTGATCTGAAATATTGTAATCTGGCAAGCTTCTGCCAATTCCCTTGATTTAAGTTGATTGTATCCCCAGAGCAGCGCTCAGAACATTTCATCTACTGAATTCGGCCAATGATGGAACGAGTCAGTGTGGTTGTATCTCTGCCTTGTGACGAACGTCTTCCAAGAAGCACATGTGGAAGGAGGATACAACTAAATGAGAAACCGTCACAGTTACACATAACAATTATACGGGAAGCTAACGAAGAAAAGGAGCCAACATAGAACTGTTAGAATTAATAAGAAAATCCCTTTTATTAGGCCTTAATCCTGAGGCTGTACTACTGCTAGGAGCTGTGACTGTGTGTTTGCAATCAGAAAGGGACATGTTGCAATTTATTTTTTTTTTCCAACTTCACCATTCCTCAATAAAATCTCACCTTTTCAGAACGGTAAAAGGGGAATTTCACATTTACATTTTGAATTCCCATTTCTTGAAATGTGCGATTTAGTAATTGAGCAATTATGGCGCAGTTAGAACCCACGTTTTTCCATCCACAGTTTACATGAGGCAATGTGTGAACACCTATCATTAGTGCTGCCCCTGTTTAATATAATTTATGTATCTATCAGACACCTTGCACCCTATTGTGAATTTAATGTTTATTTTATAATACTTATTTGTGCACTTTTTTTTATTCCTGCCACTTATTAAGAGGATTTTTTTTATTGCGGTATCAAAAACCTATTGGTTAGATTAGATTTTTGTCTTAAATGTCTTTTTCTTTTTTTTCGTATAATCTGTTAGAAATATTACAATCTTCACACTGGCCACTGGGGTATTTTTAGATTAATACTTCCTGTTCTTTCAGGAGGTCCAACTTGAACATTAGCAGCAATAAACTGACTCCAACCCTATTTTTTGCATTGAAACATCTAATGAGCGTGTGCAATGGTCATTTTGAAGGGAAGGGGAGGAGGTGGATCTATGACATTACCTATTGTGAATGATGGCTCGTATTATCATCTGTTCAGAAATGTTACCTGTCACTGCAGCCCTGTACGTGGTGATAATGAGACTTCTGAAAAGAACAGGAAGTGTGATTCTAAAATGTTCCCAATGGCCAGTGTGAAAACTGCAAGACCTAGTATAACTACAAGACTGTGATTTAAAAAAGAAAATGTTGTCTAAAGTTTATATAACACAAAACCTGATTTAAACAATACGCCATTTTCTGAAGCCATATTACCTTTAAGAATAATTCATTAAGTTGGCATTTAGTTTTTAGTCTTTACACCAGCTTTTTTTCTTACTCTCCTAGAATCCAGAAGAAGACGATCTTGTTCTCACACCTGATGGAACGAGAGAATTCCTAACGTTTGAGATTCCACTGAATGATTCTGGATCGGCCGGTCTCGGTGTTAGTGTCAAGGGCAACCGGTCAAAAGAGAACCATGCTGACCTGGGTATTTTTGTAAAATCAATAATTAATGGTGGAGCCGCATCCAAAGTAAGTGACCAATGACTAACATGGAGCAGATGAAAATTGTGTTGGGTATTCATAAAATCTTATGGAGCCGCATAATCTTTTACATGTGCTCAGCTATTCATTTTAGGACTTGTATGCTGACAGCTGTGGCGTCCTGTGCTGATCAGCCAATCTTTAGAATAGGTCTTCAATATTCGATTGTTTGGGGAACGGATTGCATGGAGCTGATATAGCCGAGCGCCACACACTGTGTATGGAGCCGTGCTGTTCCAGCTCTTAGATTGTTAACATCCTGATACTATTGGATGTGATAATGGCTTATTGTTGGGGGTGCCAATTGTCGGACCACCCCAGATACGTTAAGGATGACCTATCCTTGGAGTAGGTCATCAGTATCAGTTCATGGCAACCCCTGTAATTACTTAACAAAACAAAAAAACATGGAATTAAAGCGGAAAGTCTACACTTCAATCGCATCTTGAAGAGAAGCTATAATCAGAAAATGACAATGTTTTAAATCAGGTTTTGTATTTTTCAAAATATTTGTCAATTGTTTTTGTTTTTACATAAGTCAAATCTGTATTAAAAAATAAATATAGAAATCTTGCAATTTTCACACTGGCCACTAGGGTGTTTTAGATTAACTGTCTGTTTCTGAAAATAACTACCATATATACTCCAGTATAAGCCGAGATTTTTTTTTTTAGGCTGAAAGTGCCCCTCTCGGCTTATACTCGCGTCATTGTCCCAGGGAGTTGTTGGGGGAGGGGGAGCAGCAGCTGTCGCATCATACTCACCCTCCCGGCGCGGTCTCAGCACCTCCCTGCTTCTCAGATTGTCTCTGGCAGCTCTTCCTGTGTTCAGCGGTCACGTGGTACCGCTCATTAAAGTAATGAATATGGACGCGACTCCACTCCCATTGGCGTGGCGCACATATTCATTAATGAGCGGTACCATGTGACCGCTCAGCACTGGAAGGAGCTGGCGGCCCGGGATGACTGAGAAGCAGAGACGTGCCAGGAGGGGGTGAGTATGACGGGGGAGGGTGATCCATGCGATATTCAACTGTCCCCGTTCCACCGCCGCGCTGTGTCTTCCTCGTCCTCTGGCTGTGATGTTCACGTTCAGGTCAGAGGGCGCGATGACGTGGTTAGTGCGCGCACTCTGCCTGAACAGTCACTGCAGAGACCCGGAAGACACAGCGATGTGCGGCAGTGGAATGGGGACAGGTGAATATCGCAAGTGGCGGGAGCCATCAATGGCCATCATTTATGGAGCAGCATATGGGGCATATTTTAATATGGAGCATCTTATGGGGCCATTATTAACCTTTGTGCAGCATTATATGGGGCAATTTTTGTATGGAGCATCTTATGGGACCCGTCATGAACTTTATGGCGCATTATATGGGGCATATTTTGTATGGAGCATCTTATGGGGCCCATCATGAACTGTATGGAGCATTATATGGGGCTCCTGATTCAATATGGATACTCAAAAGCACTTACCGTATAAACTCGAGTATAAGCCGAGATTTTCAGCCCATTTTTTTGGGCTGAAAGTCCCCCTTTCAGCTTATACTCGAGTCATACCCAGGGGTCAGCAGGGGAGGGGGAGCGGGGGCTGTCTAATTATACTCACCTACTTCTGGCACGGTCCATGTAGGTCCCGGGCTCCCTGGTGCCCCAGCTTCTTCCTGTACTGAGCGGTCACATGGTACCACTCATTACAGTAATGAATATGCGGCTCCACCTCTATGGGAGGTGGAGCCGCATATTCATTACTGTAATGAGCGGTAACGGTGACCGCTCAGTACAGGATGAAGCTGCGGCGTCGGGGAAGCAGGGACCACAGCGCCAGGAGCAGGTGAGTGTAACTGAGAGGGGAGCGCAGCGGTGCGCGATATTCACCTGCTCCCCGTTCCGGCGCCGCTCCGTCTTCATCCTCTGCAGGGACGCTCAGGTCAGAGGGCGTGGTGACGTTGGTTAGTGCGCGCCCTCTGCCTGAACGTCAGTGCAGAAGACGGTGAAGATGGAGACGCTGAAGATTATCACAGCAAATGGGGCAAGTGTCTGTATGGGGCCATAACGTTTGTGCAGCACTATATGGGGCAAGTGTCTGTATGGGGCCATAATTAACGTTTGTGGAGCATTATGGTATATGGGGCAAGTGTCTGTATGGAGCATCTTATGGGGCCATAATCAAGGTTTGTGCAGCACTATATGGGGCAAATATCTTTATGGAGCATCTTATGGGGCCATAATCAGCATTTGTGCAGCATTATATTGGGCAAATGTCTCTATGGAGCATCTTATGGGGCCATTATTAACCTTTATGCAGGATTATATGGGGCATATTTTAATATGGAGCGTCTTATGGGGCCATCATTAACTTTATGGAGCATTATATGGGGCTCCTGATTCAATATGGATATTCAAAAACACTTAACCTACTGATGTCTCAATTAATTTTACTTTTATTGGTATCTATTTTTACTTTTGACATTTACCGGTAGCTCCTGCATTTCCCACCCTAGGCTTATACTCGAGTCATTAAGTTTTCCCAGTTTTTTGTGGCAAAATTAAGGGGGTCGGCTTATACTCGGGTCAGCTTATACTCGAGTATATGCGGTAACCTACTGATGTCTCAATCGATTTTACTTTTATTGGTATCTATTTTTATTTTTGAAATGTACCACTAGCTGCTGCATTTCCCACCCTAGGCTTATACTCGAGTCAATAAGTTTTCCCAGTTTTTTGTGCAGAAATTAGGGGTCTCGGCTTATACTCTAGTACATATGGTACATTTAAAATTGTATATTGTACACAATGGTCAGAACTCGACTTTATTTTGTATTAAGATGTCTAATGAATGTGTGCAAAATTACTTGTTAAAGGTGGATGTCATGGTCATCACAATGTCATATTGATCATAGTGATTTGTGAATGCTTTATCAGCTGTATATGGAGGAGTTACCTCTCATTGTAAGCTAGCCTCTGTTGATATGGAGCCTTATGAAAAGGGAGTCTGTCACCCCCAAAATTCATTTTAAACTAGCTATCTTTTGTGTGTTGTCCATATATTCCCGCATTTTTTCAAGCAGTATTCCAACATTGTGATTTGATCTGATGATGAGGTAGACATACCTCGAAATGCATTGGTAAATACAAATCGTATCCATACTTCATCTGGTCTCTCATCTTATATTTGGAAATATCGCTGCGCAGATTTATATCCTCCTTATCTCCCAGTTTGCATATTATCATTTTGGTGTATCTGCAGCAGTCTTTTTCAAACAAACTTCCTAAGCAGTTGTGCCTGTCATAACCTTACTGTCACAGGTTTACCGCTACATGAGCCAGAAGATCACAGCGTCTAATTTCTCTGACTCCTACACTGTTTAGAGAGACTTCACCTTCATATTAGACGGTGCAGGTTTCTTTTAGCAGTGTAGGGGTTAATCTACTCAGTTGAAAGCTCTTGGAAGCTTTCCTGCATTAAGGCTCTCAACTGTTCACTGTTGGCCACTACACTCTCATATATATTCTGGGCCCTGTCGGCCACACATTGCCAGAGCTAGCTTATGCTGCATAGTTAGGAGATGGTGGTTTGTGATTGTTGTTTGAGAAGGTGCTTAATGGATTTATCTGAGATTGTTGCTAGGTTTTGGGTGTGTTCTAATTCCATGCCTTCTCCTACTTTGGTTTTCCCCCTTCCTCCACTCCTGGTGTTTACCTCCGTTGTTTGTGTGAGTATACTTGTTTTTTTCATTACCCCTGTTTGTATCACCTTGTTAGTCTGGTCGGTACTGTAGTACACTATTACTTCCCTCTTCCTTGGGTGGGGGAAAGTTACAGATTGAAGCAGATTCAGGAGCTAAGGTAAGGTATGTGGCCCCGGTGTCTTCACCATCAGAAGTAATCTGGGGAACAGTCCGAGCTAGGGCGCCTCTAGTGTTAGGGATAGGGAAGGAGCCTCTTGTCCCGGGACACCCAACAAAAAAGTCGTGACAGGTACCACATGAGCAAGTGCTGCTTTTACCTTTTTTTTTTTTTTTTTTTTTTTTAAACCGGATAAGATGCTATTGTGCTATTTGTCACTCCACTTTTTATTTAATTTGTAGCTGCAGACAGTGTCATTGTGGGGCAGACGCATTCTTCACCCACACAAGAAAGTGTGTGCCAGTGGTTTCAGAGAAGTGAGCGAGGGCGGCTTGCTACACGTCCAGGTGTATCAGCGTAGCAAGGGGTGGTTACATAGGAGTCAAGGAGGAGAACTCGTCAGTCTATTTGCACCTGCAATAACACAGTATGTGCGCACGGCTGGGCACAGGCAGTATCAGTGTACATGTGCGCACACGCTGACTGTGTTCAGGAGTGCATCGTCAGTCAGAAATTGGGTAAGACCCCAACATGCAAAGTTATGGGGCGTAGCAGTGCACTGAACTCTTGGACATGCCAGGTAAGCACCAAAGTCCCTCATTTGCGTACCAGTGATGGGTACAGTTAAGAATGATTCTTATAGGGGCGTAGTCCTTTATATTATGGTCTTGTTTGTTCTAAATACATATTGGGGGTGACAGACTTTCTTAAAACTTGGACATGAATGGACATGAAGTATGAGTCTAAAAAATACCCAGTGGCCATTGTGAAAATTGCAAGAATATTTTTTTTTAAATTTTTTTTTAAAGTAAAATGAAGAAAAATAGCGTGATCAAAAACCTGATTGTAAATGTAATCTGTCAACAGTATTTATACTATGTACATGTGCATGTAGGTCTTTCAAAGACAAGTTCAGCAATACCTTTCACTAGACAGTCCAGACCATTGATAGACTTGTCTTTGAAAGAGCTACATGCGCGTATATATAGTCTGGGATGTGAAATTCTGCTGACCGATTCCCTTTAAACAATGTTATGTTCTGATGATCACTTCCATTTAATGCCTTCTTTTCAGACAAATTATACTGGTGTACAAAGGCTAAATAATAAATATTATGTTACTGTCCAAGTTTTTTTTTGTGTCATTTCTTGCACATGGTGGTGGGGACAGAAGAGATCTAAGCACCGATTGTTTCTCTGTAATCTGCACTTCTGATACTTTACCAATGATAATTGCCTTAACCTAATTGGCAATGCCTAATCCCAATGTTACAGCCTGCCAAGTGATATATACTAATCAATAATGTATAACATTGCGTTTCCAATTACTTTTTCCTCCCTCTGAGAGGGATGAAAATCAATATATATGTTGAGATTATATCTGGCAGTATATCTCTTCTGGGAGTTGTACACCTCCACTCGATCTACTGATACTATTCATTTGTTGATTTCAGGTCAAGATTGAAAAAAATATTTGAGCCAATAATGTTTTATTTCAATTTAAAATCTCCTAGGGCTAATATCAGGCTGATGTCTGGTACCTGCGGCGGGGGGATCTGTTGCACAGTCATTTTATAACTTTATTCAGGTTTTCTTTTTGACAGATGTGATTAGGCTAGGAAGGACTTTTTTTTTGCCCCCTTTTCCTCCTGCATTATTGCATAACCTGTTGAAATATGCAAGTACCAGGCAGACAGTCACTACCAATGTGAAGTCCAGAGACCATGCCTAGCCCGGTGTTATACAACCACAGTGCCATTGTAATGCTGGGGATGAGGGAATCCTCTGATCTCTGCCAATACCCCACCAGGTATGCCACCATCAACTGGAAGTAAAATCAATAAAGATTCTTTTTTAAAAGAAAAAGTTAGTTTGTCATGACATATGCACATATTTGCTGTCCTCACAGCTGCAGAATGTGCAATAAACTTATTCATTTATCCTAAGTGTCGTACCATCAAAAAAAGAATGGATTTTTTTGCTCTTTCTAAAATTAATTTAAGGGCTTATGTTTGTGTACCAAAAGAAAAACCACCAAACTAAAGTTCATCTCGTCATGCAAAATAAAAAAAAATGTATAATACTGATGGAATCGGGAAAAAAAAAAAAATCTCCTTGAACGACTTGTCTCATCATCTTAAATGAGTAAAATTGCAAAGTGCTTGTAAAAATAAGTCACTTTTTAATTAACCTTTTGTTAAAAATCTTCTCTGTTCTCAAGAATAGAGGGATTTGCAATTGTTTACTTCTTGTTGCCTGGATAGACTGCCGCGGTGGCCGTCTATTAGTAGTTATCAATCTCCTAGGCGGCACGTACAGTCACTTTTCTATAGGGCTTGTAAGGGCACAGTGGTGAGAGTAGTGTGTACCTGAAGAAGGCACATCCATTGTCAGCCACAGTGGTGAGAGTAGTGTGCTCCTGAAGAAAGCGCATCCATTGTCAGACACAGTGGTGAGAGTAGTGTGCACCTGAAGAAGGCACATCCATTGTCAGCCACAGTGGTGAGTAGTGTACTCCTGAAGAAGGCGCATCCATTGTCAGCCACAGTGGTGAGAGTTGTGTGCACCTGAGGAAGGCACATCCATTGTCAGCCACAGTGGTGAGAGTAGTGTGCTCCTGAAGAAAGCGCATCCATTGTCAGACACAGTGGTGAGAGTAATGTGCACCTGAGGAAGGCACATCCATTGTCAGCCACAGTGGTGAGAGTAGTGTGCTCCTGAAGAAAGCGCATCCATTGTCAGACACAGTGGTGAGAGTATGTGAAACCGAAAAAAGTTGCACGCCTCCTGACGAAGCCGAGGACGGTGAAACGCGCGTCGAGGCTTCTGCGTGGCTTACCGGCGTTCCAGCACATAGCTAGCACCATGTCTGAAGGTAAATGATCTGTGCAACCACTTTACCTAGTGTTTATTTCATTGCACGTTTACAACAAGCTACCCTATAGCACTTTATCTAGTGGCCCTTTGGTTTATTATACTAGTTGGGCTAGCTATATCTGGTTTTTGTGATTGGTTATTTACCATTGTAGGTTACTCTTATTATATGAGGACCATATTTCCCCATTCACTCCTGACGGCAGACGTGTACATGTGCAGTTGCTCTAGGTGCATACATAGGTTTTTCCTGCACCTTATGCTGTCACGCCGGTGGTCACGCAGTTTTTCATTTTTCTCTGATCGGCATTTATCTATCTTCATACTGCCGACTCTCTTCAGCTGTCTATGTATCGTACTACCTGTTTGTCTGTACAATATACTTAATATTTATACAATAAAATTATATATGGTAAATTATACCCCGTCTTTTCTCCTTATTGGTGTTTTTGGGTAGTTATATATAATAATTTTATTTAGTAATTTTTTCATATGATATTTATTACTCTGCTCAGACCCAATCGGGAACTTTTTTCGGTTTCATGTATCTAGCTTTAGGGGTATGGTCCCAAGTAGCTATGGTGACCACTTTGTAGGTTTTTACAGTGGTGAGAGTAGTGTGCACCTGAAGAAGGCACATCCATTGTCAGCCACAGTGGTGAGAGTAGTGTGCTCCTGAAGAAAGCGCATCCATTGTCAGCCACAGTGGTGAGAGTAGTGTGCACCTGAAGAAGGCGCATCCATTGTCAGCCACAGTGGTGAGCGTAGTGTGCTCCTGAAGAAAGCGCATCCATTGTCAGCCACAGTGGTGAGAGTAGTGTTTTCCTGAAGAAGGTGCATCCATTGTCAGTCACAGTGGTGAGAGTAGTGTTGTCCTGAAGAAGGTGCATCCATTGTCAGCCACAGTGGTGATAGTAGTGTTCTCCTGAAGAAGGCGCATCCATTGTCAGCCACAGTGGTGAGCGTAGTGTGCTCCTGAAGAAAGCGCATCCATTGTCAGCCACAGTGGTGAGAGTAGTGTTTTCCTGAAGAAGGTGCATCCATTTGTCAGCCACAGTGGTGAGAGTAGTGTGCTCTGAAGAAGGCACATTCATTGTCCGCCACAGTGGTGAGAGTAGTGTGCACCTGAAGAAAGCGCATCCATTATCAGCCACAGTGGTGAGAGTAGTGTGCACCTGAAGAAGGCACATCCATTGTCAGCCACAGTGGTGAGAGTAGTGTGCTCCTGAAGAAAGCGCATCCATTGTCAGACACAGTGGTGAGAGTAGTGTGCACCTGAAGAAGGCACATCCATTGTCGGCCACAGTGGTGAGAGTAGTGTGCTCCTGAAGAAAGCGCATCCATTGTCAGCCACAGTGGTGAGAGTAGTGTGCACCTGAAGAAGGCGCATCCATTGTCAGCCACAGTGGTGATAGTAGTGTGCTCCTGAAGAAAGCGCATCCATTGTCAGCCACAGTGGTGAGAGTAGTGTTTTCCTGAAGAAGGTGCATCCATTGTCAGTCACAGTGGTGAGAGTAGTGTTGTCCTGAAGAAGGTGCATCCATTGTCAGCCACAGTGGTGATAGTAGTGTTCTCCTGAAGAAGGCGCATCCATTGTCAGCCACAGTGGTGAGCGTAGTGTGCTCCTGAAGAAAGCGCATCCATTGTCAGCCACAGTGGTGAGAGTAGTGTTTTCCTGAAGAAGGTGCATCCATTGTCAGTCACAGTGGTGAGAGTAGTGTTGTCCTGAAGAAGGTGCATCCATTGTCAGCCACAGTGGTGATAGTAGTGTTCTCCTGAAGAAGGCGCATCCATTGTCAGCCACAGTGGTGAGCGTAGTGTGCTCCTGAAGAAAGCGCATCCATTGTCAGCCACAGTGGTGAGAGTAGTGTGCTCCTGAAGAAGGTGCATCCATTGTCAGTCACAGTGGTGAGAGTAGTGTTCTCCTGAAGAAGGTGCATCCATTGTCAGCCACAGTGGTGATAGTAGTGTTCTCCTGAAGAAGGCGCATCCATTGTCAGTCACAGTGGTGAGTAGTGTTGTCCTGAAGAAGGTGCATTCATTGTCAGCCACAGTGGTGAGAGTAGTGTGCTCTGAAGAAGGCACATTCATTGTCCGCCACAGTGGTGAGAGTAGTGTGCACCTGAAGAAAGCGCATCCATTGTCAGCCACAGTGGTGAGAGTAGTGTGCACCTGAAGAAGGCACATCCATTGTCAGCCACAGTGGTGAGAGTAGTGTGCTCCTGAAGAAGGTGCATCCATTGTCAGTCACAGTGGTGAGAGTAGTGTTCTCCTGAAGAAGGTGCATCCATTGTCAGCCACAGTGGTGATAGTAGTGTTCTCCTGAAGAAGGCGCATCCATTGTCAGTCACAGTGGTGAGTAGTGTTGTCCTGAAGAAGGTGCATTCATTGTCAGCCACAGTGGTGAGAGTAGTGTGCACCTGAAGAAGGCACATTCATTGTCAGTCACAGTGGTGAGAGTAGTGTTGTCCTGAAGAAGGTGCATCCATTGTCAGCCACAGTGGTGATAATAGTGTTCTCCTGAAGAAGGCGCATCCATTGTCAGCCACAGTGGTGAGCGTAGTGTGCTCCTGAAGAAAGCGCATCCATTATCAGCCACAGTGGTGAGAGTAGTGTTTACCTGAAGAAGGTGCATCCATTTGTCAGCCACAGTGGTGAGAGTAGTGTGCTCTGAAGAAGGCACATTCATTGTCCCCCACAGTGGTGAGAGTAGTGTGCACCTGAAGAAGGCACATTCATTGTCAGCCACAGTGGTGAGAGTAGTGTTTTCCTGAAGAAGGTGCGTCCATTGTCAGTCACAGTGGTGAGAGTAGTGTTCTCCTGAAGAAGGTGCATCCATTGTCAGCCACAGTGGTGATAGTAGTGTTCTCCTGAAGAAGGTGCATCCATTGTCAGCCACAGTGGTGAGAGTAGTGTGCTCCTGAAGAAGGCGCATCCACTGTCAGCCACATTGGTGAGAGTTGTGTGTTCCTAAAGAAGGCACATCCATTGTCAGCCACAGTGGTGAGAGTAGTGTCCTCCTGAAGAAGGCACATCCATTGTCAGCCACAGTGGTGAGAGTAGTGCTCCTGAAGAAGGCACATCCACTGTCAGCCACAGTGGTGTGCTCCTGAAGAGAAGGTGCATTCATTGTCAGCCACAGTGGTGAGAGTAGTGCTCCTGAAGAAGGTGCATCCATTGTCAGGCATAGTGGTGAGAGTAGTGTGCTCCTGAAGAAAGCGCATTCATTGTCAGCCACAGTGGTGAGAGTAGTGTACTCCTGAAGAAGGCGCATCCATTGTAAGCCACAGTGGTGAGAGTAGTGTGTTCGTGAAGAAGGCGTGTCCACTGTCAGCCACAATGGTGAGAGTAGTGTGCTCCTGAAGAAGGCGCATACATTGTCAGCCACAGTGGTGAGAGTAGTGTGCTCCTGAAGAAGGCGCATCCACTGTCAGCCACAGTGGTGAGAGTAGTGTTCTCCTAAAAAAAAGTTGCATCCATTGTCAGCCACAGTGGTGAGAGTAGTGTGCTCCTGAAGAAGGCTCAGCCACAGTGGTGAGAGTAGTGTGCTCCTGAAGAAGACACATCCCCTGTCAGCCACAGTGGTGAGAGTAGTGTGCTGTTGAATAATAAACATTAGATAACATCAGCTGTCCAGCCTTGGGGTACAAATTTGCAGGCACTCTGTGACTGAGGATTCTTTGGTGTCAGGAGCGGCGTGTACTGCACGGTGTACGGTGTGACGTACTGCAAGTACGTGATTTTCATACATGTGGTCAAGTGATGACTAAATGTGAGTAACTTCACTCATTGTAGGTATATTGGCTGGACATGTATAGAATCATAGAATGGTAGAGTTGGAAGGGACCTTCAGGGTCATCGTGACCAACCGCCTGCGCAATGCAGGATTCACTAAACCATCTCAGACAGATGTCTGTCCTGCCTCTGAAGACTTCCATTGAAGGAGAACTGACCACCTTTCGTGGCAGCCTGTTCCACTCATTGATCACCCTCACTGTTAAATTTTTTTTTGTAATATCTAATCTGTATCTTCTCCCTTTGAGTTTCATTCCATTGCTTCTTATGTTTCCATGTGCAAAAGAAAATGATGATCCCTCCATACTGTGACAGCCCTTCAGATATTTGTAGACTGCTAAACATTCCCAGATCCTTTACCCGTTCCTCATAGGACATACTTTGCTGTCTGCTCACCATCCTGGCCGCTCTTCTCTGAACTTGCTCAAGTTTCTTTAATGTCTTATTTAAATGTGGTGCCCAGAACTGTTACAGATGAGGTCTGACCAAGGAGGAGCAGAGGGGTAGTCTAGTCAGAATTTGGCTGGAATTGTGCAGATCGCAAACTTGCATTCACATGACTCCTGCTCATAGAGATACTGCAGACTTGTACCCTAAGGCCAGACAGCCCCTTAAAGGTTAAATTCTCCTGGTTCTGGAAAAATAAGTTCTGATTTGCTTATTTGTTTTATTGTTTAACAAGCAGCCATTTTCATATTGAGATCACTCTAATCTGGGGTCGTTTTTTGACGAGGTGCTACTGGGAATTGTAGCCATATTATCGGTGCTAAAAGTGAGCCTGTTCTGGTCATCCCAAGGGCACCTGTTCATTTTTTTGCTCTGGTAATTAAAGTCTTCTATACATGGAACTCCTATTCTCATCGAGCACTTGGAGAATAAGTCAGAGGATGAAATTATTGGTAGCAGCTTTCTACTTTATAATAATGTCTTTATGGGTTTACACGTCTGACCCTTGTTCTTTTACCCCTACTAGGACGGTCGGCTTCGCGTGAATGACCAGCTTGTCGCTGTCAATGGGGAATCTCTTCTGGGCAAAACAAATCAAGATGCCATGGAAACTCTGCGAAAGTCTATGTCAACGGAAGGGAATAGACGAGGAATGATTCAGCTTATAGTAGCCAGGAGAATAAAGAGGAGCGAGGTAAAGCGTTACACGTACAAGTCTTTATTACCAATTTGAGGGTTTTAATGTTTTTGTCCTTACAGCCATTGTGGAGTTCTGTGAAATTTAGCCCCTTAAAGGGAGTCTGTCTCTTATCTTTTTGCCACCTAATCTGAGAGCGGCATAATGTAGAGACAGAGACCATGATTCCAGTAATATGTCACTTACTGGACTGCTTGTTGTAATTTTGATCAAATCACTGTTGTATCAGCAGATTTAGTCCTCCATATTCATTAGCTCCATATAAGCAACCCCCACCACTGGTTGGCTGCTTTCTGCCTATGCAGTGTACACAAAGAGCTGCAAATCAGTGGTGGGGGCGGGGTTATTCAGGGCTCAGCATTCAGGGCTCTGCTAGATCTGCAGCACATTTTTATCAAATCTGAAGCAAGCAGCCATGTAAGTGACACATCATTGGAATCAGGATCTCTCCCACAGCCACTGTAACTTTGCAGAATGGTTAGGGGAAACTTAATTAAATATTAACTTTAGCACACTTTCTGCCATTTTCTTTAGCACGTG
The DNA here is from genome assembly GCF_051348905.1 of Ranitomeya variabilis. NCBI lineage: Eukaryota > Metazoa > Chordata > Amphibia > Anura > Dendrobatidae > Ranitomeya > Ranitomeya variabilis. The sequence continues at coordinate 55,597,981 of NC_135237.1, read as the reverse complement.
TTTTTATGCCTCAATCAGACGTCCATGATTTTTCCTGTATGTGAGTGCATGTACCGTTCATCAGTGTTTTGGATCATATTTTCGTCAGTGTTTGGTCCATGCGTCAGTTTTTACCATCAGTGTTTCATCTGTGATTTTCTCGTGTGAACAAAAAAAAATTATTTAAATAGCAGAACGTCTTTTACCCAGTAGTGTTAATCAAGGGCACAATGCCATCTGTGATCTGTCACTAATTTGACAGACCTGTAGATGTGTACGTGTGAGTTTGATCCGTGACATCGACCTAAACGGACATGCCTCAGTGTTATTCTTGCAGGCATACGGTCGGCAAAAAAAACACAGACATGTGCAAGAGCTCCATAGATTTTAACTGGTACATGTTTTATCCGTGAAAGTTTCAGATAGAACATGCACGTGACTCACGGCCGTCTGAATAAGGCCTTAAAGGAGCGACTATCATTTGCTGTGGGGCCCCTGACTCAGTACCAGTTTGCGGCCTGTAGGTGGTGCTGTGTGCATTGTTACTAGTGCTGAAGGGGTTGAACCTAATTAACAATGCAGTAGTAATTGGAGTTTAAGGCTATGTGCACACGTTCAGGATTTCTTGCAGAAGTTTCCTGAGCAAAACAGGACATTTTCTGCAAGAAATCCGCATGCTTTTTAACCTCGTTTTTGGTGCATTTTTTGCCGATTTTTCCAGAGGTTCCCAATGCAATAAAAATCCGTAAAAAATCCGCAAAATAATGAACATGCTGTGTTTTTTACCGTGATGCGTTTTTTTCGCGGAAAAAAATGCATAATGTGCACAAAAATTGCAGAATGCATTCTAAATGATGGGATGCATAATGTATGCGTTTTTATAGCGAAAAAACATGAAAAATCTGCAACGTGTGCACACAGCCTAATAGTCATTATGCCATTCTAAGATTTACTTTGTCATTACTAAGTAGTGAAATAAAAATGTGAGATATACTAATAATAAAACTAAAGTGCAAACCCCCCCCCCCCCCCCCGACATTATATATCTTCATGTTCAGAATTTCATAGCTGTGTACAGAAGGCTTTTATATAGTTGAATTAGTATTAGGGATCTTTCTGGTATAATATCATACATATGCATGTGATTTATGGCCGCACCTTTGCTTTTTGAAGGCATATTTTTTAGTTTGTTTTAGTCAATGAAAAATCCTTTTTTAACTCTATTTCAGAGAGTGTTTAGCAGCAGACACCGGGTGCACTTTATTAGGAAATTAGTACTGTTGACATTTTGGAAAAAATCCTATGCGTTTTGCTCATAGGCATTTTCCATTAATCAGGAATAGACGGACATCTTAAAGATTTTGTAAGGATGCCAATTGTTTAGACGCGTATTTGTGAAATAGTAAAGGAGTCATCCAGGTTTCCACATCAGTAGGTAATTATCTCAGGCTTGGGGTGAGCTACATCTCGCCACTATGATTAGCCTTTTTCAAGCTCAATTAAAATTCCAAAAGTTTTGCACCTCCAAGTTAAACCTAAATCGGTCAATTTTTATTTTTAAATTTTTCTTATGTGTACATAAACACCAGCTCGGACGCGGAATTTCTCAAGACGAAGCCGCTTCAGGATAATGCTGACAGTCGTTTTCGTGGGGTGGCTCCACCACCGGCGTCTTTTACTTAATACTGTTAAGTATAGAGAGCGGAAGCCATCCAAGGAATGAGCCTGTTACTTCTTATAACCTATTGAAGGTTTCTGACCTCTGAAGCAGTGAAAACAAGTGATGTAAGATGGAACATGTGCAAAAGCAGTGTTGCTTTGACATTGTTTTGAATTATGTCCATTATATGGGGCGTGATTCCAGGCAGAATCCGCCTGAAAAAGACGCCGTGCGCACATACCCTAAGAGGGTTGGATGATACCTCTCCTCCTGTTTCTTGGATTACACTTGGCCTTTGGTTTTGGTCTGACATATTTTTCAGTCTTAATTAGTACTTTTTTGCATACATGATAGTTTGCCCCCCCCCCCCTTGGGCCTATACTCCTTTTTGGCCTAATAGGTACAGTAGTGTTGGAGTCTTTGTTGGAAAGTTTAAAACTCCTTATACCTGAATAGTACTGAAATGCGACAACAGTTGTCCTGAGCTTAGATCATTTGTCACTTTTGCTTTTTCCCACCCTCCTTTTTTTTGTTGTCACTTTTGCTTTTTCCCACCCTCCTTTTTTTTGACAAGTCTTAAAAAAGCTAATTTCTTTGCAGCAAACAGTAGAAAACTGAGGCTTTCTTAAAATTATTATTTTTATTCTCTGTGCAATTTTGTGAAACACATTTTTAGCAAATATATAAATTTTATACTACTGTGCATATTTTCCCCAAGTAAGCAGAATGCTAAATATAAAATTCTGCTTGATTCCTGTTAGGATATATTGACATGCATTAGACTTCAGTTCCATTTAAATGAATTGTTCTATCACATAAATTTGGGAGATTGTGATCCTACAGGACTGATAAGAGCATTTTGGTCAGGAGCTGAGGGGGGGGGGGGGGGAGGCTTAAAATAAACAGCTAACTGCTGTATTGAAATCATTGGGCTGAAGAGAGCATACTTCACCAGGCTCTGGTGGCCAAGCTTCTTGGAAACTAGCTGTACACTATGTAAGAGAAAAGCTTTCAAAGCAGAAGCAGGAGAATTACAGCAGATAGAAAAAAAACAAGTCAAGTGCAATCTTCAATATTTTCATATTATCTAATTAATCAATAACCTGAGAATACCCCTTTAATAAATTCCTCCTGTAAGATGCATTCAGAGAAGTACTTGACAAGTAGGCTTATTTTACATACTTATGAGTTGTTCCAAGTGTGGTATTACTGTTTTTTTTTTGTTTTGTTTTTTTAAGTGTGACTGTACCAACCATCTTAATTTTCTGAGTATTTCCACCTAAAATAACAAACTAATATCAGTAAAAAACTAATGTTTAAAATTCTGAGTATAAACTGAACCATATGAATGGAGAGCAATTCCCTTTATACACCTGGATAACATGTGGGCCGCAGACTTTACTCCTTACAGACTGACAGATTCATGTATGGAAAGATGAGCAGAGTGTCAGCCCTTCTCCTCAGGGGGCAAACTCAATAACAGCCGCAAGCCAATGTTGAGTAAACCCATTCCGGTGATGGTGGAGATTACTACCAGAAGATTGTTTTTTGCTCCATTGCAGTTGAAGGAAACCTGTCATCGACTTCACACAGAAAGCAAGACTCTTTATAATCTGAACAAGCATTTATCGGAATGCATGCTATAGATTTACACACCGCTAAATGCCAGTAGTTCGCCATGTGGCACTTCAAAGTTCCTTAGTGATATTGCAACTTCATGAACACTGGTTAAAATCCATAAATTGGTGGTTTCCATTCTAATGTTTTTTTGCTAAATACCCCTTATATATGATTAACACAATCTGAATTTTTGCAACCTATATGGCCTTTAGTACAGCGCTCACAGGTTTGCCATTCAGCTGAATAAATACGTTCACAACTCTAGAACTTGTCCATTACTAGGCAGTATTGCCAGTGTGGAGAACCTAACCATGCAGTCTGCCTTCACAAACATTTGTGAAAAATGGCTCGTTCTATAGAGCTCTCCAAATTCAAGCAATAGGAGGCCACAGTTGTAAAAAGTCAGATGATGAAGCATCTTCAATGTTAGATATTTCACAGTCAACTCTGGGCGGTCTTACTGAAAAGTGGAAGCATTTAGGAACCACATGGACAAGTCGCCGTGACTCGACTGACTCATTAATTCTGAAGTTCAAACCTCTTCTAGTATTAACATCCGCACACAAACTACGTGCCAGGAGCTTCATGGCATGGGTTCTCACGACCAAGCAAGCCTTACATCACTAAGAACAATGGAAAGTGTTGGCAGGAGTGGTGTAAAGCAGTCAATTATGGACTCTGGAGAAGTGGAAATGTCTTCTGGGAGATGATGGCAAATCATGTTCACTATCTGGCAAGTCTGATGGACGGGTTTAGCTTTGACGAATGCCAGGAGAATGTTACTTGCCTGGCTGCATTGTGCCAACTGCAAAATTTGGTGAAAGATGGGCAATGTAATGTGATTGGTTTTCGGGGGTTGACCTAGGCCTCAGCGAAGAGAAAACGTGATGGTTCAGCATACCCAAGACATTATGGACGTTTTTGTGGGAAGGGCCTTTTCTATTCCTACTTGACTGTGCTCCGTGCACAAAGTGAGGTCTATAAAGGCATGGGTGGAGGCGATTGGTGTGGAAGAACTTAACTGCCACAGAGCCCGTACCTCAACTTAATATTTGTGATAAATTAAGCCACAATTGTGAGCCTGGCCCTCTCCTCCAACATCAGTATCCTGACCTCACAAATGCTCTTTTTGATGAATGAGCAAAAATAGCATTGACTGACACATGGGCTTTTCTTTCAGAGACCTTTTGGAAAAAGAAAGCGATTACTTAATTAGTTGCCCATGTGGAATACCAGTCTTCTGGCGAATTATGTAGTATGTCCTTTACTACGTTTATCAGCAACTGCAAGAGACAGGTTTAGGCTCAGACTGTGGTGCGGGCTCGCTTTCTCAAGGCTTCTAGTAGAACTTGTGTTATTCTTAATGAAAGGACTTGGATTGTAAATTGCGGAATGCCTCAGATTATTTCTTGATTCTTGTTGACCTCATTGGTTTGTTTCCATTGATATCTATTTTTCCTTTTAAATGAGTTTTGACATTTCTCTATCTCTGTTTGGCTTGAGTGGGAATCTAGTTTTCATAAATGGAGCCAAAGAAAATCCTGTGCCTAACACAATAATGAACAGAATAATGAAGAAAAGGAAACATTCTGATTCCATGATCAGTTGTGTTTTTACCTTTTTTAATTCTGTCAAAAAGAAAGGTGTAGTCCAGCGGGAAACAAAATCTTCCATTAAATTTATTTATTGATCCATTGATAAGAAATATTATTCTGGTGTACCACAAAAATTGTAATAATATCTCGCACATTACAGCATGGTTAACCAACGCGTTTCGACAAACGTCTTATTTAAGATTTTTGTGGTACACCAGAATATTTTTTATCAATGAATCAATAAATATTGCATTTTAATGGAAGATTTTGTTTCTCGCTGGACTACACCTTTCTTTGATTGTCCTGGATCGGCTGCTCAGGCTTTCTCCGTGCGGGTATGGATGTGGAGTGGCCCATACTCAGGGGAGCTAACTTTTCTACTTTTTTTTAATTCTGTGATTTCAACCATTGAAGGAAGGAAAAAAAGATGGATTAAGAATTTAGTGGTTCCCCCATACTGAGTTTTTTTTTTTTTTAATTCTTTCATATTTTTACCAGATAGAGTAATAGTCTTTGTGTGGACAGAAGTGCTGAATTTCCTTTCCTGTGTAATGTCTTATCCTGGACTGATGATTGCCGCCTTAAACCCACAAATGATTCAATTGATCCTCACGTACCTTTGTAAACTCTTTAATTCCACCTTATTTATTTCACGTTTCTGCCTCCAGCCGCTCTGAGCAGTGATTAATTCATGTTGTAGTGAAGCTGTCACTCCTAATCTGCATTTTATGTAAAAACTAATAAAACAAATCCTTATTTTGCAATTTAAGCCTTATTGAGTCTAATTCACTGGCATTGCAAGTTTATTGTTCTCCTGCAGCTTGACGTGCTTCCAATTGTAATTGTGTTGACCCTTTATTGCAGTAAATCTCCCCAGCGCTTATCAAACAGGGAAGATAAGGCTACCATTCAGAGCTTCATTAAATATCTCATTTGTATTAGGCAGGCAGGAGTGTTGGAATGGGAATCTTCTTAGCAGACTCTGACCTCCTCCGCTCATGTGCTTTGAATGTCTAGCTTTCTTTCCCTGATCCCTCCCCTATTTATATACTTGGCTCACCGCCAGGTCCCGACTGTTTTATTGGCTTCAGAGTGTTTTATTTTTTTTTTTCACAGTACAACTATTTATCTCAGGTTCCCCTAATCAATTAAAGCATATTGCAGAGTGACACTTTACCTTACAGAGAAAATGTGCCCTCCCTTAAAGATTGAAGGTTCCCCATACGGTATCTCAGGCTTCACATCCTTCACCTTAGTCCCCTGTCCTCTGTTGTGCTCCACATCTGGTTTTGCAGGTTGCCCGGCGTGGCTGAGTGACGTTATCTACATGATCCTTTTTAAGGCCCATTTGGCCACGCACAGGTGTCTTTGGACTGGGATTCAAGTCTCTAGTTTGGTATATTCCAACTCCTGTGGACTCTGTGTAACCTGCTTCTATCCCTGCTGCCTTCTCTTCATCCGTCCTGCTACTTTCGGGACTCCTGTGCGTGCCACGTCCTTGCTCCCAATGTGCCATTGCCAGTTGCACCAAAGTCAGGTGTACCTACCTGGACCTGGGGATTAGTAGTTGACTTCACAAAGTGAGCTTAACATCCAATGACCCTCTGATTTGCATGGAAATCTACCAACTGTCAACTTAAGTTGGGTGTAAAAGGATCAGGTCGACATACTTTCATAGGCTGAAGGTAGACATAAGTCCATCGAGTTCAACCTACAACCTGACATGTTCCAACAGAACATCCAGCGGAAGGCAAAAATATCACGAGGTGATGCCCCATATTAGGGGAACAATTCCTTCGTGACTCCACATGTGGCAATAAGACTAGTTCCCTGGATCAGTGTCCCATCACAGAATCTACAACCCCTGGCAAAAATTATGTAATCGCCGGCCTTGGAAGATGTTCATTCATTCCTTTGTTTGTTTGTTTGTTTTTTTGTTTGTTTTTTTTTTTTTTTTTAAAAAGCATCACAGACATGGCACAAAACTACAGTCATTTCAAATGACAGTTTTCTGGCTTTAAAAAACACTAAAAGAAATCAAGAACAAAAAATGTGGCAGTCGGTAATGGTTACTTTTTTTTAACCAATCATAGGGGAAAAATTAAGGACTCATTCAATTATGTGGGAAAAAATGATGGAATCATGAAAAACATTCCTACCTGGATAAGCCTCGGGTGCAAATTCCCCGGTGAGAACTGTTGTGAGCTCTGTTGTCCTCATTCACATGAATGGATACTTAAGCAAAATGCCTGAATACTGGTTTTGGTTTTTCAGAAGGAAACCCCCGATGGGTGTGCTCAACGGTACAGAGGGATGGGAAAAGGGAGAGGGAGGCCCTAACAATAGGGAACAAGGGATGGGACACCTCCTAACACAACCTGTGCCTATCCCTAAACTCCCCTAAAGGTCCTTCCCCCTGCTGCTGTCACGTACCTCGTCCCTAGCTGTCACATCACTATACCATGGCTAGTGCACTGGTCGGCAAGGACGCTAGCCTCCTCACTGCAGATGGTGTAAACACAGGGGGTAGTGACAAGCACGAGACAGACAAAGACAGGGAAATAAAGAAACTTAGCTTATTTTCTGCTGCAAGCTCCACACAACAGAGGATACAGAACCAGGACCTCAAGCAGCTGATACACGCTGACACCGGAGAGCTCCCAACTCATCAGCTGTTTTGCAGAGAAAAACTCTATCACCAACAGTCAGCTGATGCGTCAGGGGACTATTTAAAGGATGGTGGGGAGTGGTCACCACCCATATCAGCTGACCAGCAAAACAGCAGCTGCCAGCAAGGAAAACCGACATTAACCTTTGCTGGCTCGAAAGCAAAAAACATTAACATAAAAGCCTGAGCTGTCACAAATCCAGAAATGAATCGTGACAGGAGCATGTGATGCGAGCGCTGCCTTCGGCGCACACACATGCTAAGGCAGATGTCATATGAAGCCAATTAACAAATCAGTGGATATGATGGCCAACTTAGTTGTACACTATTCCTACTTGCTTCTATGGGAATAGCAAGAAGAAATTCCAAGCTTTAGAAATATACATCAACCCACTTTCTAGTGCTATATGGAAATGTGTAATATTCTTAAATAATAGAATAATCTTACATAGAGAGACTCTTGAGCATTTACTTGAGTAAACCATTTATTCGGCTCTTGATAGCCTCCAGAATGATGCTGTAAACTCGTATATACCGCAGGAGCATCAGAAGATTGCACTTTTTGAGATTTCACAGAGAAAACCAATTTGTCAACTAGTATGCCAAGCAGGAAAAGTAGGTTAGTATTCCAGAGGTTATATATAATCACTCTGTAGGGGGATGTATGTTTGGAGGGAGAAGAAAGAGTAAACACGCAATTATGGTGAATTGTGGGGATCCTTCCAACAGACGACACCGCTTAAAGTAAAACGCTCTTCTCACCATTAGATTGTTCTGTGAGCAGAATTCATCCACGTGGGACGCTACGAGACTCTTCTGATAGAAAAAAATAACATTAATGCGCGGGGGAGATAGTTGTGTTGTGGGTGTCAGTGCTCATTCTCTGGCAGAAGCGTCTTTACTGGAATAAGAGTTTAGTGCAGCCATTTCCAGTTTTAATATTTGATCGGCTTTGACAGCTTCAGACTTACAAGCACAAGCGTCTATTCCACCGGCAGCTGTGAATTATGGTCTCACTTTTGTGGGTGACAGTTTTGTTTAAGGAATACGTGATGCAGATTTGATTACTTACAACTGAAAATAAGAGACAGGCCTCAAGTGTCATCAGAGCTGCCGGCTTCCTTGTTTCTGTTTTGCCTTTTCCATCATTTCCCCAACACAATGTGTACTTTCATCAATCTTTTTCCAATTTTTCTGTTTAAAAAATTGTTCAAACTTCAAATTCAAAGACTTGCAACATTTTATTTTAATATGCAAATAAATTATCTATCTATCTATCTATCTATCTATCTATCTATCTATCTATCTCTACTATATAATTGTCTAAGGTTCACTTCCGTCTATTTGTCTGTCCTTCTGTCTGTCTTTCTGTCTGTCACGGATATTCATTGGTTGCGGCCTCTGTCATGGAATCCCGCGTCGCTGATTGGTCTCGCCAGCTGCCTGTCATGGCTGCCGCGACCAATCAGCGACGGCCACAGTCCGATTAGTCCCTCCCTACTCACCTGCAGTCAGTGCCCGGCGCCCGCTCCATACTCCCCGCAGTCACCGCTCACACAGGGTTAATGCCAGCGGTAACGGACCGCGTTATGCCGCGGGTAACTCACTCCGTTACCGCCGCTATTAACCCTGTGTCACCAAGTTTTTACTATTGATGCTGCCTATGCAGCGTCAATAGTAAAAAGATCTAATGTTAAAAATAATAAAAAAATTTAAAAAATCATTATATACTCACCTACGCCGCCTTTCCCGCTACTTGCGACACTCCGGTGACTGCTCCATGCAAGCGGCAGGTTCCGGTGGCAAGGATCTTCCATGACAAGAAGGACCTTCCATGACGTCACGGTCATGTGACCGCGACGTCATCACATCCTGGGACCGGAAGCTGCCGCCTGCACCGCACACAGGCGACAGAACTACAAGGGGCCCTCATAAGGTGAGTATATGTTTATTTTTTATTTTTTAACCTGTGACACACGTGGCTGGGCAATATACTACGTGGCTGGGCAATATACTGCGTGGCTCTGTGCTGTATACTACTTCACTGGGCAATATACTACATGGCTCTGTGCTGTATACTATGTCGCTGTGCAATATACTACGTGGCTCTGTGCTGTATACTACATCGCTATGCAATATACTACTTGGCTCTGTGCTGTATACTACGTCACTGGGCAATATACTACGTTGCTGGACAATATACTACGTGGCTGGGCAATATACTACGTGGCTGGGCAATATACTACGTGGCTGGGCAATATACTACGTGGCTGGGCAATATACTACGTGGCTGGGCAATATACTACGTGGCTGGGCAATATACTACGTGGCTGGGCAATATACTACGTGGCTGGGCAATATACTACGTGGCTGGGCAATATACTACGTGGCTGGGCAATATACTACGTGGCTGGGCAATATACTACGTGGCTGGGCAATATACTACGTGGCTGGGCAATATACTACGTGGCTGGGCAATATACTACGTGGCTGGGCAATATACTACGTGGCTGGGCAATATACTACGTGGCTGGGCAATATACTAAGTGGCTGGGCAATATACTACTTGGGCTGTGCAATATGCTATGTGGGCTGTGCAATATACTACGTAGACATGCATATTCTAGAATACCCGATGCGTTAGAATCGGGCCACCATCTAGTGTGTATGTGTATATATATATATATATATATATATATATATACATACATACATACATACATACATACATACATACATACATACATACATACATATATATATATATATATATATATATATATATATATATATATATATATATATATATATATATATATATATACATATATACACTCACTGGCCACTTTATTAGGTACACCTGTCCAACTTCTTGTTAACACTTAATTTCTAATCAGCCAATCACATGGCGGCAACTCAGTGCATTTAGGCATGTAGACATGGTCAAGACAATCTCCTGCAGTTCAAACCGAGCATCAGTATGGGGAAGAAAGGTGATTTGAGTGCCTTTGAACGTGGCATGGTTGTTGGTGCCAGAAGGGCTGGTCTGAGTATTTCAGAAACTGCTGATCTACTGGGATTTTCACGCACAACCATCTCTAGGGTTTACTGAGAATGGTCCGAAAAAGAAAAAAAATCCAGTGAGCGGCAGTTCTGTGGGCGGAAATGCCTTGTTGATGCCAGAGGTCAGAGGAGAATGGGCAGACTGGTTCGAGCTGATAGAAAGGCAACAGTGATTCAAATCGCCACCCGTTACAACTAAGGTAGGCCTAAGAGCATCTCTGAACGCACAGTGCGTCGAACTTTGAGGCAGATGGGCTACAGCAGCAGAAGACCACACCGGGTACCACTCCTTTCAGCTAAGAACAGGAAACTGAGGCTACAATTTGTACAAGCTCATCGAAATTGGACAGTAGAAGATTGGAAAAACGTTGCTTGGTCTGATGAGTCTCGATTTCTGCTGCGACATTCGGATGGTAGGGTCAGAATTTGGCGTAAACAACATGAAAGCATGGATCCATCCTGCCTTGTATGGAGCATCTTTGGGATGTGCAGCCGACAAATCTGCGGCAACTGTGTGATGCCATCATGTCAATATGGACCAAAATCTCTGAGGAATGCTTCCAGCACCTTGTTGAATCTATGCCACGAAGAATTGAGGCAGTTCTGAAGGCAAAAGGGGGTCCAACCCGTTACTAGCATGGTGTACCATACGATGGTGTTCAAAAGTCCTGCATAGGCGTGA